>NC_091505.1:16681072-16794604 GCF_947461875.1 Haliaeetus albicilla
GGCCCAAGGATGCTGTTTGGCCTTGAAACACAATTTAAAGTCTCTTGTTAATGGGCTACCCTTGAATTTCGGTGCTAGTGTGGGACTCCCGTCCCCAACCCTCCCTGCAGGGGATGCTTCTCCCAAGTGGAGCTGGTGTCTCCAAGCAGCCAAGGCTCAGCCCTTCCCACAGCTCCGAGGAAAGCATCCCTTGCAAGCCCCCGTCCCCTTCCCACAAAGTGAACCAGAGGAAAGCTGGCAACAGAAACTCATGAGTAACCATTCAGGAAGGATCCCATCCTTCCACAACATCCACTGCTTAGAAAAGTTTCTGGGTTTTTTTGGTTTAGAAACAATTCAGACATTTAATTGTGCCATCAGACAAGGCAGGAGTCATTTATAGAAAAAAGCTGTAAGTGGCCTTGACACACAAATGGAGTCAATTAACCTGCAAGGAGAAGTCAGGGGAACAGGCTGATGAAAAAGAAAGTTATATAATTTGTCCTGGGCTCCGTCTGCCTTTTTTCAAAGTCAACAGCTTGTCCTACTAAGAGTGATGGGGAGGAGCGGTGTCTGCACAGCCTCCTGCAGTGTGCCTCCTCGCTGAACCGCTCCTGCCCGAGCAGCTCTAGCAGACCTGCAGCCCCCGCAATACTTGTTTTTAAACTCCTAATTTTCCCTGAGTCAGATTCTTGAACTCTGGGAAAATGGCCAGCGATGCCTCCCATGCTGCGCTCCCCTCCCTCATGTTGGCATCAAAGCCCTCGCGTTGCACCATCTGGGCTCACCCATCACCTTGGTGTCCCCCGCGCCGCAGCAGCCTGGGTGCCGAGGCCAGACCACCACTCAGACGTTAGCCGAGTCAAGCTGCTCACATCTTCAGGGGCTTCCTGATGTCATCTTCTGCTGCCCACGAGATGAGCGATGCTGCTGCCCGGCCTGGCCACGCTCCCTGGCTTGGTGCCTCCAGCTAGATCCAACATATGTTGAGACCAGCCAGCAAAAGCTAAAGCTTTTCGGGAGCAAGTGGCGATCTCAAGCGGGTCTAAGGGTAAAAGCCCGCTTTTACGGCAATGCTGTTGGCATGCATGTGGCGACCAAGGCGGCAACGCCGCTGAGCAATTTTCTTACCTCTAAATTTACGCAACATTACAGAAGGGACAAACAAACTTGGCAAGAAGCAATTCTCTCTTGCAGAAGTCTAGACCAAGCTTAGCCGTGGCTGCTCCGCGCCGCAGCGAGAGGCATCCCCAGCCGGTGCCGGCTGGAGGCATGAGCCCGGCAAAGCAGCCTGGGGATGAGCTGGGCACTTGGAGGAGAGCTGGGGAATCCAGGCCGCTGCCAAAGGGAGCTTACTGTTGAATTATTGCACTGGGACGTTCAAAACGGTATCTGACACAAATGCTGAAAGAGAAAAATTAATACACACATCACTGTGCTACAAAAGCTGCAGGCCTTTGAATGATAGTCAATTTATTCTTCATGGTTATCTTCAAATGCACAGCTCTGATCTCCTCTCTAATCACATCACAGATAGGGTCAGAAAGGAAGCATGGAAAAATACAAACCAAGCATACCACATCATATGTGTCTCAGAAGGTCTAAGGCAGAAGAGAAACCAAAAGGCAGCATCTGGAAAGTTTTACTTTTTATTTTTCTAAAATACAAATGTCTTTCTTGTGTTAGTAACTTTAATATGATAGGCCAAATGCATCCGATAAAAAGGAGGCACTGGCTACAGAATTCAAAATACTGAAGGTATTTTCTGGAAAGAAATTTATTCTGTTGTTCTACATTTTAGATATAACATTGAATCAAATTCATTAGTTATTATTTTTACATCAGAACCTTTGAAGTTTGGGACTAATAAACTGGAACTTGAAAAGTTTTTAAAGTAAACTCCTATTAATGTGTAGATATGGATCCATAAAAAACATAACCAAGAATTTTATACACTTTATTAAAAGATCAAAAAATAAACAATAACAATATAGAAGTAACATACTAAAATGAGTAGCATTATGCACATTTCTAAAGCACGTACAAGCACTACAGCAATATAACGTGGCAAAAAGAAAAATAAATTCAAAGCGTACACCCTGTTGGTAGCAGTTGAGGGAATGAACTATCATGTTACGGAACTGAAATATTGCATTAGCCTACGCCTGTCTGGATCCGATGATATTTTAATTTCTTACAATTCCACAGGGCTAACTGTAATTGTTTGTATATATTTTCTAAACTATACCATTAAATTGATATCTAATGTTTCCCTTACTTTGTTTTACCAGAAATGCCTATGAAAAGAAGAATGTGCTTCAAAGATCTACTTTACACAGTACAGTATAAATGTTTTTATATATTTAAATTAAAAATTGACAATTTAGGAGAACGTTCTCTCTTTGATTTTAGTGATTGCCTAAAATACAATTATCTATAAAAAAAAAATAGTGATCTGTTGTCAGGTGATACAATAAAGAGTGTGGGGAGTCTTGGTTCATTTTCATGATTTAAAATAAAAATATAATTAAAACAAAGCTAATTGGAAAGAAAAAAAAAATCCCATAATCCAATCTAAGAATGGTCTTATCATCCCCTCATCTGCTAGGATACAAAAGCCATGGCAACAAAATCATTTGGCTTCCACCACTATCAAATAGCATCTGTGTACAGTAATAAAGAACTGGAACCTTGTAATTCGGTGTCAGGTAATTCTCTCTGTTGTGTGTTTGGAAAAATAACTTCATTTTATTTAACAGTTGTGTTATTTTTGCATGTCTAAATACCGCATTTGAGAGGCATATATTTTTGATGATAGAGGATGTCAGTAACGATCACTAGCAAAGATTTTAGCAGCGTTGTCACGATCATGCTCATACCCCAAAGAAAAGAATTTTGACCAGCTACGATTCATTTCACATAGTGCAAAGTATTTTTCTCTCATAATCCTAGAAACGAGAAAGAGCTCGATTGTAGAAATCGATTACGGCAAAGGGAAGCCTTAATAGCATAGTGGCTAGAATTAGCTGATTATTTTGTATTAAAATCTAGGTTATTAGAACACCCATGAATAGAGGCAACATCTGATTTCTTCCTGTTTTAAAGACACCGGGACCGCATGATGCTACGGCTCCAATTCAGCAAACCACCCACTTAAACAAACCCCTGGTGCAAAACAGGCTGGCTGGGCACTCGCTGGCATCGCGAGGCATCGGAAGCCTCTGAGAAGCCAGCAGTAGCGGCCGAAGAGCAGGTCTTACGCTTGGCAGCGACACCTCAGCCCCCAACCCTGGGATGGGAGGAAAGGGAGACGGTGACATCGGGTGCCACCACCCATTGGTTCCGCTCTGCGGTGCTCAACTCATTGCTTGAGTCGGGACCAGCCTCACGGCAAAACCAGCGACCTTTCTGAAGCAAGTCTGGGGCTTGGGTTTTGCAAAAAGGAAAAAACACTTGTTCCAATCAAAAGTAAATGGGACAACACAGGTGCTTCAGCTTCTCCAAAATCCCCCCTGTACTGCCGAGCCCCGGCAGTACCACCAACACAGAGGAAAGGGAACCAAGAGGCTGCTCGGCGGGCTGGGGGACCACGGCCGTGCTCTCCTTTGGTGGCATTTCAATGGGGCTTGTTAGCCCCAGCCGGGAGCACCAAGCTGGCCACGCTGCCATGCTCAGCCTCCACCTCCCCGCCCCAACATCCACCCGGCAGTGCCGCCGGAGCAGGCAGCACCAGGCAGCGCTGCCACCTGGTTCTCTCAAACGAACACCACGGCTGCCGTACAGCAGAGGAAAATGGCCAGAGACAATCCAAAACCTCCCCTGTCCATCCACTCATCAGTCCCTTCCATTTTGTTACCTTGCCCCAAAAGGGTGAAAAAAAACAAAACCGCAAAACCAAAAAAACCAGTAAGTTGTGATATTTCAAATTCCCTCTGGGATTTAAAACACTCGCTGCAGTGACAGTCACCTCTAACAGATAAACACTTCCAGCTAGAAATAGGATTAGGTGCTAGGAAAAATGTGTGTATGCCGCCACGGACCTATCGGTCCTAATAGGATTCACCGAGAACACAACCTATCAGAAACATGACCTAGGGTGTGTTTGAAAATGTAGGCCGATTAAAAAAGAAAAAAAAGTAATTCAAATCTTTGCTAGTGACCTTACTAGTTAATTACACACTGTTTCCCATTTCTCTGTGCTGCAGGTTGGAGCTGACCTGTTATCAGTCTGCTGTATAATAAGCTATGGCAAACTACAAAGCTTTTACAACAGCAAAGCAACATCATGCTTTCAGATAAGTTTTATAGCAAAAAACTCCTCCTTTTCAAAGCCTTAGTAATACCTATCTCTTTTACAAACTTTTCCTGTATTATTACAGACTTTTTATATTCAAAATAAGTTCCAAGGATTTCTTTCGTGGACTATGTACATAAGTGCAAAAAAGGTGTGTCTCACACATTCGTACACTAACTGAATCAGTTTAACTGCAGCATATTTGTATCTTCAACACTGTTACGGGGTCATTCCACAATATTTTTTTTTCTTATGTACAGTTTTTGCTAATATAAATTAGTATTAAAATAGTTATATGCTTAATTATTTAGCCCTGATCGTAACGTAATTGCGTGAGTGCTCAATTTCTGGAGAAAAGAAAATTGCAGGCAGAGCTACAGTACTGAAACGGATTAATTCTGAATTCCCACCGTGTGAATGAATGTGAAATGAAAGCAAGACCGGTCACTACGTCGTAAATACAGGCTGTCGTGTTTTTGAAGTGAAAATACTGTGGAATAACCCTTGCCACACAACAATTTCTACAAGCTATAAAACCTGACTCTAAATCCATGTGTTGTAAACTTCTTGACTGAAAAAGTGACCTTAAAGACACAAATTCAGCGTTCACATGGGACTTTGGGATTTTAAAAATATTCAATCATATCTTTATCTGACAGTATCGAACTGTACCTTTAACAAGCTCATACTGTTACACATCACTTTTAATTTACATGTGAAAATTTCACAAATAATGTATACAAAGGTAGCCATGTTGTAGTTTTGTTGCCATAGCAACAACAACTTAATATAATTAGTTAACAATGAATCTATCATTGTAGGAGTTACATACAAAGTTAATTTTGTTCTTAAACTGTAAACTATACAAACTAGTTATGGACTGTATTCTATACCTTACCATGCTTCAGTGTTGGTTTAGAATATAACTAAATGGGCTGAATACATGTATTAAAAATTTTAAACTTTCTCTAACTCTCCTTCAAAATTAAATTCATTAGTTACTAAAGATATCAAAAAAAGCAATAATGAAAACCTTAAAAACTAATGGTAGAGAAATGAAAATATATGACATGAATTAATGCGTTGTAGCCTAGTAACAATGTGTTGTAGCTCTATTTACATTTGGATTAGGCTATCAACTATTTTTTTTTTTTTAAAAGTTATTACAGTCTTTAACATACAGTATATACTCTAAGGCCTTCAACAGGCACATGGTAAAATCAGGTCAATATCAAACTAAATCCATTCAACAGGAATGGGAAATTAGATTTTCCTCATAAATTTCACCTTTTTCAATTTTCATGTCTGTGAAATGTACAAGGGATAAACAAAACGAGGACTCCAGTTTCTCAATCATTGTGTACCCGCGTGTCCTAGAGCTACTCGACCGCGCCAGCCGGCAGCCCGCGAGGCGGAGGAGAAGACGTCTCGCCAGGCACGCGCGTATCCTCCTCCGGCCAGCTGCACCCACGAGACACATACCCATCTCCATCGCCGCCTCGACGGTGGTGGCCCAGCTCCGGCGGGACGTCCGCCGCCACCGGCACGCCGGGAGGACCCCACCGCGGGACCCCGGAGCGCCGGCGCGGCTGTGGTCGGCGGCCAGCCTGGCGGTGCCGCCGTTCGGGAACACTCCGAGCGTGGTGCGAGACGGCAAGGATGGATGGCAGGGAGGAAAAGCGCTTCGGAGTGCTCGGGAAGGGGGCCGGCGCAGGCTGGCCAGGGAGGTAACGGTTTCTAGAACATCGCGATGCAAAAATACACAGTCAAAAATCATCAGCTAGAAATTTCCAACTAAAAAACACGGCTGATTGTGAAATCATGTTCCAAATTACTAAAAACACTGTATTTAACAAAAATAATCTTAATAGTTTTATGAATCCATTTTATTTTAAATCCCTCTTTTATTGTCTGCTTATGTTACAGTTTAGTAGTAGTACTTTTTATTGAAACTACTAACAACCTTTTTTCGTGAAAATGATCAATCTCAGCTTTCATTTTCCCTCTGCATGACCCGTTTTATCCAAGTTTCAGCATTTCTTGCATATTGTTTGCATAAGGCTGAGAGAAATGGACAAAGAGAAATAACTTTGGATAAATAAAAAATATAGGTTCATGGAAAGTGGGAAGCTTATAAAAATGTCACTAAAATTATATCGATTTAAACAAACTTACATACATCTCTTGTCAAATAAAGGATGATATTCATGCTTTTATGACATTTGTTTAGAGTCACTAACTAGCTCGGTGACTTTGTAATAGTCTATTTAGGAAATTTATAGTCTGGCGACTTTTTTTTTTCTTTTCTTTCTTGAACAAAGAAAATTAGAGCAAGTCATTGCACAACTAGTTTAAATAGTGCTACCTCAAAATGGCATTTTTGCCGAGATTGTTTTGAATTTGGTGAAGTTTAGTGCTTCAAGCTTTTCTTTCTTTAAACTCATTTACAAATTAACTCTAAATTTGCCAGCAATATAAAAACTGTTGTGGCACCTAATATAACTACCCTGAACATCCCTCATTGGACCTCTTTAATAAAAAATAATCCTTAAATGCTTTTTTTTTTCAGTGCTTTAAATGTGACATGAAAACAGCTGTATTCTAGGTTTACATTCTATGCACATCTATGCCAGATGTTTAAGTCGATAAATAAAAGAGGAGGTTACATCAAAGTGTCAAGATATACAAAAATCCATTTAGCACTGAAAAAATTCCAACCTCCTTGAACTCATAAAGCCATACAAGCTTGAATGCATCCTTTCTGGCTTAAGATCAGCTCTGTTCTTTGTTGAGGCACTGGCACAGGTTGTGCAAAACCCATTTTTGATACACAAATAATTTCAAACAGGAAGTACTCAAATCCACTTTTTTCCACTAACAATGTTATGGTTTTGGGAAACAGAAACTCAGTGGTGAAAAGAACAGGTATGCGGTCACCAATATAAATGAGAGTCACTGATTTCAGGCAATGCTGCTGCTTGTGAACGCTGATGGCTGGGGAACATCTATGGACACAAGCGACTGTTAAAGCACAGGGTTCATAAGGGGGGTGGGGATGTTTCTTCCCCTCTCTCAGGGTTTGGTTCAAAGCCTGCTGAAATGAATGGAGAGATTCCTTCTGGCTCAAGGCCTTTTTGAGCTGGGCTCTTCCAAGGTTCTTCCTATGAATGAGTCTCCACAGGCAGATGGTCAGAGCCTGTTCTGGGGTGCATCAGCTGTGCCCTAGATGCCCCTCCATCACTTGTGGTCCGTGGAGATACACATCTAGTAAACTGTCTGCGCTCACACCAGAGGAGAGGGGGCAAGGGAAGTCTCTAACCAAGGCCAAGGAGCTTGGAAAAGAAAAGAAAACCTGGTTGTCAGAATTTGGCACCCTACAGAACCATCGTGAGCTTGGGGTGGCTGGCCCTCCGGATGCTGAGAGCTGGCCTCTTGCTTGGTTTCAATAACGATTCTCTTTCTCCTTGTATGGAGTTCGTGGATTTACAGTAGCAAATCCATTTCTTCCATAATGCCAATGATACTGTAGAGCTATGACCGGGATGAATTTGGCTGTATCCTCAACCAAAATGCATTCTGCAGCCACATTGTTCAGCAACGCAGCATAACGACAGGCTGGGGCTGTCCAGGGTGCACGGGCTGGAAATCGTTTCATTCATGCATATGTAAAGGAGGTATTGAGAACTAGCCCTTGTTGTGCGGCAAACATTGCTCTTGATCAAGTAGAAGGTGCCAAAATAAATCCACTGATCTATAGGAGCTCCATTGAGATGAATGTTTATATACAGTAGAAAGCTTATGCTGAGCTTTCTCCTGCTTTGTTACTGTTGTGTTTGCTTTAAAGGGCCAGAGATCATGGGGCAAAAAAGTCACCCACTTATGGAAAATGGTGATTAAATAATAGGTACACGCTGACAAAATTTCAAGAAAAGCCACATAAGATTTCAGGCCAAAATGTTTCAGCACGTTTAGTGGAGACAAGCCCCTGGGCGTGGTACGACCCAGCTTGGGCTAAGTTGCGGTTATGGGCCCATTCCAGCTAACGGTTGGCATTTGCTCCTCTCCAACGCAATGAGTCTTTGCCCAGCTGAAGCTGTCTCACTTCACCATCTATTTTTTTTTTTTTTGACTGCACCATGAGAACAGCAAGAGAGATTGTGCGCCGTTTGCAGCTGAGAATGCACTTCAATGGACAACAGAACTGCAGAAATCCCTTGATGCTTACCACTGTCTGAGCAAATCGTTCCTGTCCCCTTACTGAGCCTGGGCTTTTGTGTTTTTTTTTTTCCAAAAGTTTCCAGAATCAGCTCATTGTATTGAAAGCAATACCCTGAACTGGACTAAAATGACAACTGTCCTTTCATACCACTTGTACTAAAAATTTGGAGTCTATCTGAAGGCAAATTTTAAATGATAAAAGGAGCATTTAACACAAGCAACTTTAGCTGACATTAACAGCAAAATCCAGCAAAGGGCAGAACATTCCTGTGTCGTGTTTTTCAAGCACATAATTCCTGTTTCCCACAATAACATTTTTAGTAAAAAACAAACAAAAACCCATAAAACCTACAGTATATGAAAACTTAAGACATAACAATAATGAAAAAACGGTATTGAGTATACTTGATAATGATGTACACTTTAAAACAAATCAATAGACTATGATGTAAACAAAACAGTAAGATAACACTTTAAAAACAAGACAAACATTTATCCATCGATAGTATACAGTAAACCAACAGTCCGCTGTGCAGATGCACTTATCAGGATGGTAGTCATAAAATGATTAAGTGTGTTAAAGTAATGTGTTATAAAAGTCTATTATAATTTTCTACTTGTATATCTCATATAACAGAGAGCTGTTTGTTAATTGTTTCTATAGTGCTTTTTTTTTTTTTTTTTTTTTGACATTCCCATTGATCAGTTTTTGGTTAACATGTAGGCTGCAACAGGCTTACTGTAGAGGTGGTAGAGAACGATAGAGGGAAGAGGGGATATATACAGAAAGGCCATGCGCAGCTTCCCACCAAGAAGTCCTGGTGCTCCATAATTTTACTGTTCAGAATTTCAACATGGTCTGCTGCAGGGGAAAGAAAAAACAACAAAGAAAGAGTGAGAAGTTAGAGAGAGAGATATATCTATATTGTAATAAAAGTCATTCTAATAAGATACATTTACATCCTCACTGCATTGCCCAAGAGGTTGCCATTAGTATGTTGCAGAGAGAAAACATTTTATTCCCTTAATTTTCTGATGTAGGGTGAAATTGCTAATAACACACTTGGCATCCTCTTTAATCTGCACTTAGGGCTTTCCATTTCCAGTGTGCTTCACACACATACTGATAAGACAATTAGTGAAAGAGGGAGGTGGGCGAATAATAGTCTTATTTTTGGACAGAATGGCAGGTAGAGAGTGACTAAGGAGAGGGCCAAAGGAATCCCTGACCCCTGTTAGCTCCCGTTTCCTTTAGAGAGAGCCACAGTCACATTAAAATCTAAGGAGCCATGAGCCAAAGGCAAATAGGGCCCAGAGACAAAACACAGACACAGAAACCCTGTGCTCAGGAGACCCTCTTCTGGGAGCAAATTGCCTCTCTTGAGATGTACTCATGAAGACACTCTCCTGAAGGACCCAACTCTTGTCTCCTGCAGAGCTAGACTAGCCAGCCTGGCTACCAGGACCTCACCAACTATGGAGGAAAAGAAAAACATCTGCTAGAGAAGCAAGTATTTCAATTACCCAACTCCCACTCAGGGCAGCTTTGGGAATTGCCCCTCTGCCCCTCAGCACTGCAGAGTGCCAGCCAAGGTCCTCATCTGGCAAAACACTTGAGCACATGCATAATTTCACATGCTCGGGTGGTAGTGTGAAACGATGTGTCCTCAAGAGATTTGCTTGCCTTTAGTTTATGCACGGAGATGGTGGGTAACAACCCAGGAATAGGATCAAAACACACAGGCTGCTGCAGGAAAATGGTCACTGGTGGGTCTGTGAGCACTGGGGATGCTGGGGGACATAGCCCTGTTCTACCAGCCTCCAAAGGTGGTTTATGTCCCCCAGCTGCAAGGTGTTAAGAGGACAAGTGCTTCTGGCAGAGCGATGGCTTATGCATGTGCTCACACTGCCCTCGTGAAGAACAGGCTCCTTCTCTGACCCAGACCTTCTCCATGCCCAGTAGCCTGATCCCCAAGAAATCCCATCAAATTCAATACATTAACACTAGTTCTTTCAAGCAAAGGTTTTTCATGGTCCTTAACAGCACTGCCGATGCTTTTCTCAACTGACTGTGCCGTGCTCCCTACTTAGTAAAGAAATATATCCCATGGAAGTTCCTCACCTAGTCTGAAATCACTAACTATTGGCAGTGTGAGTTTAAGCACACAGACACACACACACGTAAAAGTGAAAAGAATTCATTAAAAAGAAGTTTCCTGAAATAAATGCTGAAAACAATCTCAAAGAGTTAAAAAATGAGGCTCTTCCAATGCAAATGATTTCCTTATGGGGTGGAACAGGCTATTTTGCATGTGTTATGGAAATGGTTAACATGTCAGGTGTCATGTCTGTCTGTCTGTTCTTTGGGAGAGCAGTACACTGTGTAACACAGAACATTTTCGCTAATGGGGATAGCTTGGTGTTCACCCCTACGTAGACAAGGGTCCATGGCCACAGTTCGCGGGTCATTTGTACATACGGTACTTTATTAACGTCAGCAGAGATAAGGGCCACCATCAAGATGAGTAACTTCTGTCGATCGCTAAAGACATCATTAGAGAATTGCTTGCCAAATTAATTTCCAGCATTTAAGTACTTGCCTGTAACACGTGACCTAAGGAAGAAATGGGTTGCATATCTGTGTATACTAAATGGCTTGCATTGGAAAAAACTGGTGACCTTCTGTTGAAGCGAACTGCTCTTTAGTCTCTTGGGGTAAAAAAATACAGTGATGAACTGAAACCCTCAAGGGATTTTCTCTCATGAACATCAGCTAACTCTCACAAAGAAAAGCAATGGAAAAATGACACCGCTGCTACAGCTGTGAAATAATAGTTTGTAAATCAAAGAAAAGGACAAACTCCTCCACCGTTCCCACTCAGAGAAACCTAGCAGCCTAGGGAAGCCCAGGATCTGTAGGCGGGGTGAAGGATATGTTGCTTGTGGCATTCATCCTGGTCTTAAACACATACAAGGACCTCTTGAAGAAACCCACCATAAGCCAGGCTCCCACTGCAGCTGAACAGATCTCTGCTCAGACCAAGCCAGCCTTGCAGATGCACAGCAGCTGATGATGACCCAGTCCTGCTTACCCCAGGAAAGGAAATATGCCACTAACAGCAGAAGAGAAGTTACACCTTTTCAGCTGACTCATTACCAGAGCAGTCTTTGCCATCAATAGTGCAAACCCCTGAGGCATCTGCAGGCAGCTGGGAGCTGTGCAAAGGAAGAGTAATCTGTAAACACAGCCATCAGACTCAGGGGGATGTAAGAAGGGAGGCCACGAACACCGTAAAACAGATATTTTAGACACAAGGAAACATTGCTTGTTATAAACCATAGGACTGGTCCGTATCTGTGCTGCAGCTGCTGAATTTCTGTTGAGTTGGCAGAGCGTGAAGCCACTGGGGTCCTGCAGGCTCGGTCCCTCTGCCCGAGCCAGCCCTCCTTTTGGGGGATGCACTGCCCTTGTACAAAGCAGTCCACCGTAAAGAGAAATACCAAAAAGGAACTTACTGTTCTATCGGGAACTTCTACATCTGTGAAACAAACATGCTGCTACTCAGTTCATCTACTGATAACTGGGATATCTACAGCAAAAAAAAACAAAGAACACAATACATTAAAACATTGTCTTGAGATTGTGCTGCTCATTCTGTCTTCAGTATCAGGTTAGTAAGTACATCAGTGTCTTATAAAACAGGATCCATTCCCAAGATGTCTTTATTTTGCCACACATTAAGTACAACGTAGCTGCATCACTACTGATGCCTCGTGGAGTATGTGGTGATTGTACTGGGATTTTAACTCCATAGACTACAAGTAAGACAGATATGCCCTGAAACTATCTGGCTGAAACAGGACTCATACAGCCACAGAGCAACACTGCACAGGAATTTCTGCTTTCTTCTCATGACCAATACGAGTATGAGTAAGACCTGCTCTACCTGAAAATAACAACAAAGCACAGAAAAAGACTAGCAATCCCTACTGCAAGCAGTAAAACACTGCCTAGGACTTATGCAGGCAAATATTCTACTGAAAGCCTCGTGACTTCACACTAGCAAAAGACTAGAGGATGCCCCCTGAGATATTACTGACAGTCAGCATGGCTAACAGCCTCCTAAAGAACAAAGTGACACCCCATTTTCTTGGCAATAGCTCTAAACCTGAGAGCATGACAAATAAAAATGCTAAAATTAGTATTGGGGGAAAAATAAAAAAAGTGTTTGAAATGTCTCTGGTCTGACTGGGAAAAGTTGTGGCACACCAAATTATCAGGAAGCATCACTAGGACAGGTTGTGCATATACAGTTCAGGACTGGTGCGGAAGCAGCCATCACAACTCAGTATCTTCAGAGGAAAGTTTTGGAGAGAATTATGGCTCGGCAGACATGCATGAAATCCTGTACACTTACGGCAGTGCTACAACGGCACGTATTGCACATCCAGAATCATTTCTGTAGGGATGGGTGACGTTACTGGCATAAATAAGCTTCAGACTTCATAGCCTCGCCCCTGATTTTTTGGGGTTTGGTTGGTGGTTGGGTTTTTTTGTTTGTTTTTTTGGTTGTTTTTAGAGTCCAATCTTGCAGTGTGGGGAGGCTGCTTTGTGTTTTCACTTCCACTTTCCAGCCAGGAGAGGACATGCCAAAATACCACGGGGAAGGATGCTCAGGGTGGTATTTCTGCTTGAGACTGAAAGCAGAAGTGCTGCAGGTCTTGTGTGACAGTATGGTTGGGAGTTTCACAGCCCATTTTTTCAGGACCCACAGAGGGTGTTGTTTTTTGGAGAAGCGCCTGCACCCCTGCCAATCGCCCATCCCTACGCTCCGGCCAGGCTCGCCGCCCATCCCGCACGTGGCAGGACCGGCCGGTGCCCCCTCACCGATCCCCGGACACGCACACGTACACACACACACGCGCGCACACACGCACACGCTGCCTCTGCGCGCCCGAGCCTACGCCAAGCCGAGCGGGTCGGGAAGGCGCTCGGCCCCACGCAGGATCCGGCCCTCGCCCGGTCCTCGAGATCTGAACACGTGAAAGAAAGCCATTGAAAGGGCCAAACCTGATTGGCGGTAGCTGTTGCAGCGAAGGGGACGCTGGTGGCAGGAGTTGTTGCTGCAGACACAGTGGTGGGCGTAGCACCGTGCATCATGGGCACTTTCGGAAGGGAACCATGGAAGCGACATACGGGAGGGTGGAGCGTTTTTTTTTTTTTTGGTTTTTTTTTAATGTAACCATGGCAACATGTGGTGGATTTGGGGGCGTGGCAGGAATCACAGCAACAAGCCATGTGACATCGTCATGAAGGACACATCGGGGCGCAGCATGCAATCACAGTGCAAAGCAAGACAGCGTTGGGAAAAAAAATAAACAAGAGAGAAGGGGAAAAGCCAATTACAATTATAATTAAGGAAAAAACCAAAACATTCTCAACACTTAGTACATTTATAAGCAGAACAATGATGTATTAGACTCCGAGGGCCAAATTTCCGAAGGGGGGAGAGGGCGGGTGTGCTAGCAAAAGCCCACGTCAGCTCGCACCCGTGGGGAGTTAGACGCAGCCAGTGCACGTTCCTTTGGGTGGGGACATTTTGGCAAGCGCACCCTCCCACCCACCTGGGAAAGCTTGTCCCCTTCCCTCCCCACCCCGTCCCCGCCAGCAACCAGAGGTACATGATGCACTTTGCAGCGGCTGCCGCAGCCCTTTCACTGGGTTTTCTTGCCTCTCTCTAGCAGGGACGATGTTTCGGCATGGGACAGAGCTGGAGGCACAGCATACGAGTGGCTGGCAGCCTGAGCTCTCTCCGTACAAATTCAGCGTGCTTCCTTTCCACCCTAATTCTAGAGGATCTGGCACAATTCCCCTCTTGCGGGGGGGTGGGGGAATAGAGAGGGGAGGGGGCCAAGAGGGGAAAAATACACAAATGCATCTGAACAGCTACAATTTGCAGAAAGAGCATCCAAAAGAACACAGCAGCAGGGAGCTCGGCAGCCTCCTAAAGCTGCATGTCCTGCAGAGCATGGTGCTGGAGGGGATGCTCCTGGGCGCACATGGGCATCCCCCAAACCCGGGGGGGTTTGCGGGGCTGGGGAGCCTGTGAGAAGGCCCGGCCATCCCTGCAAACATGCGGCAGGGAAGCAGGCTTGCCTTCCCCTCCACCCCAGCAGACACGGCCGGCCCCAGCGGGGAGTGTGCATGCCTCCGGGCTGGGCACGCTTCAGCCACAGGACGTTGGAGCGTGTGGGTTGGGGTTTCCTACAGGCAGAGGTGTGTTTGAAGGGCTCAGCTCCCCGTCATGCAAGCGGTGTGTCCTCCCTGCACTATAGGGATGGGGAGGTTCGAGAGCAGAGTGCTTAGCCATTCCTGCCAAAGCTTTCAGACCTGCTCCTTGAAAGCCTTGCACCCTCCCCAGGGCTCCTGCTCCCACCTTCCTCCCTCTGGCTGAAGCCGGCATACACCTGGATGCTGACAGTCTTGTATAACCTTGGTTGGAGGATGAAAGCTCAGCTTTCACCCACCCTGCTGTGCCCAGCAGCTGTAGGCAGAGGGGAAGGTCCCTCAAAGACCTGCACAGGTTCCCAGTGAGACCCAGATGCTGAGCCTGAACATACTGGACCCCTGCAGCAGCAACGAGCGTGTACTCAGCCCTGTCACCTCACTGTATCCCATGTGCACCAGCAGCAGTACCTCCCTACAGCCCCTTGTACCTGCACAGCTGACACTTCACTAAAGTGATGAATCTTCAGCTAGTCCATGGTCTAAGCCCTGCTTCTCTCGCTGTACAAGCAGTGCCCTGCTCTGGCAGAGGGGCTGACCCCAGATGTGTTCCTCCTTAGCGCCTTTATTAAACCAGTCTCCTAAAATGTCCTCAGAAGGACAACCGAAAATCCAAGCTGTAATCCACCTGATGCCTGATACAAAAAATAAACCAACAGGATCCTACCATTGCTATTTCCTTTTGTTGGATAACTTAAATGGATTGTAAAGACATTTAAGTGACAAATTTTTGTTTCTGCAGCAGAACTAAATAGGGGTGGAAACACATCACCTTGGATTCTCTTATTAGTCACACGAAACACTGCACTGAACAGAAATTAGAAGGGATACAACCATTTAAGCCTCAAAGAAGACAGCAGATAGACAGTCACACCACTCAGCCACCCAGGTTCTCACTGATGCATACTAACTTGCTGTCTCTTTCAGATTAGGAAAAGTTGAGAAGTTTGTGTAGAAAAACCTACCAACGCTTGCAGTGGGTGTCATGCACAGAACTGACCCTGCACACCATGCATTGAAGCGTGGAAAGATGAACAAAAGGGATATTTCATTAGTGAAGCTTCAGTGTTAGAAATCACTTTAACTAAAAAGCAGGTATTCTCTTTGCAGCATTCAGTATTTAAGCACATGCAAACAGATTCTGCATATTGGTACATAAATAGTTTAAACTCAGTTTTAAGAGATCATAGCAAACCAAATTAATTCTTGAATTCTTGGGTAGTAGAGAATATATTTCTTCTACCACCCTGATATTAAATTATATGATCTATCCTAGAAATCAGGGTTGTTTTGGTATTGGGTTATGTTGATTTCTTTCTGATCATGTCAGCAGAAAACAAATTGCCCTTAGAGGAACGTCACACTCATGTTAAAACCGACTTTCCAAAAGCAATTTACTCCTGCAAGCAGGGACCAGGATTCAAAGTCTCTAGTTTAAGCTGAAAGAGGCAGTTTTTTCTGGGCTTGAAACAATTGTAGTGATGATGCCATTTTCAATAGACATCCTGACTTTCCCCCCCATGGCAACCCACAATGCTGATCTCTCAATAACTGAACAGAAGAAACTAAGAAAAGCAACAGCTCGCTTCCCCTCCCCACAGTGTGAGCTACTACGTGCCACTTCTCTGCTTCGCTTTCCAGACAACTGCAAAGACTGAGACCAGATCTGCAGTCTGATGCATAAGGGAAAACAGGGATGCATAACGTAAATTCATCAGAGATCCGTCCCCTGACTGGAAATTTGCTGCTCTGACCAGCATTAATGTCCTCAGACGAGAGCAGGTGCCAGCAAATAGACCTGTTACGCATCAGCCCTGCACGTAATTTCATTGCCATGAGACAGGGCACAACAGCACAATGAGAGTGCTGGGTAAAAGCTAATTTATGGTGCTCGCACCAGAAATACATGTCCTTATGTCAACTTTGGCAACTGCGACCTCAAGGAAGAGGAGCGTGTAGCCAGCTGGGAGACTTGGCATTCTCAAAGGTGTCAGTGTTTCCTGAAGAAGTATTTCGGTTGGCACATTAACAGAGTTGTGGTAAGGTCAGCTCAGCCGATCCCCTCCAAGAGCACTTTGCAGAGCAGACGGCTACTACTCGAGTCCCTCCCTCCGTCTCTCCATACAAGACTCCACTTCCCTGGAAGAACATCTTGGCGGCTGCTGAGTTCTGAGTGCCTCCAAGTGCCCTCATAACAGAAACGCCACACAAGCACAGGGTTTAGGTCCCAGCTCTCTGGACCCATGCTCACACCTGAGGCAGTTTGGTCTCAGTATAGGACTGTCTCTAAAGCTTTTCCCCTGACCCCAAGGAACAGCAAGGCCAAGGTCCAGGTTCACTGTGTGTTCACCTTGAGGGGCCAGCCCAGAGAAACACTTTGTATGTTTTCATAAATATCATCTGGCAAGTGAATACAGCATTAAACATTAAAAACATTGGGCGTTTGTTTTCTTATGATGCTCTGCAATGATAATAACGATACTAAAAAACAACCTATCAGCTCTGGAATATTCCTAATTCAGCCACTTATAATACTTACTACTCTAAGCAGGTTTTGTTTTTCATTTGGCTGCAGGAATAGAGGTTAATTGGCTAGTCAGCAGTCACTTCTGCCACATCAATATTTTGAGTCCTGTATGAATTACTGAACTGCATCTTTCAATTTTACTCCGAGACCTTAAAGGTAGAATAAAAGCTGGGAGTTAAATTGCTTTTAAAAAGCTTAGGCTATCGTACTGGTCAAAAGACAAGCAAGAGGGAAATATATGCCTTTAAAGAGGATTATATAATTTGTATTTACTAAAGACGAACCATTCCCTCCATAAACATCATGGCTGCTGGAATATGTAGGTCACGGAGATAGAAGCTCAGAAAGATACCTGCACCTTCAAGCGAGCAGGCATAGAGGTCCACAAGACATTTTAACATGAGTCTGTGAGAGTGCTATGTAAGAGTCAAAGAATTAATTTGGGATTAACCAGTTGAACCATAAGGAGGAGAAACAGAAAGTATGAATTCAAGAAACATGCAGACATTTTTCTTAGTTCGACCACTTAAAAAAACCCAAAACCAAACAAAAAAGGCTAAGAAGGGATCTTTACAAGTAAAAAGCTCTGAATTGTAGTAGGTGAAGGAAAAAAAAGTCAAACAACAAACGTTAACTTTTCATCCATTTTTAACATGAAACTACACACTGATACTCTTTTGCTAAGGACCCTTACAAATCTGCTCATTAGCTCAATGCCTAGGTCATAAAAAAAGACAACTATGATGCTGAGGAAAGCAAGAAGACACTTACCTGTAGGGATGAATGTAGGCTGTTGCAACTGCATGTTGGCTAGAGCCTGTTGGTAGTGGAAAACGCTTGGGTTAAAGACTGTGGTGGCACCATTGTTTTTTTCAAGTGCTGGCCTCTTTGGTAAAGGTTGAAGTGCACCAGGCGGCAGGGCCTGTGGATAAGGGAGTCATTAAAGACAAGTGGAGTAAAAAAAGGGGCCCACATGTAGATCAAGCATGCAATAAATAATAGGGGGTCTTGGCTGCAAATCACCTGCAATTTTATCAACTTAGCGAGACAGGAAAGAGAAGAGCAGCTAAATCACAGTAGAAGTAGTAGGTGAAACCACAACTTCACTAGGTAAGCAGTTAGTAAATGCACCAAGAGAAGGGGCAGAGTCCAGAAGGAGGAGGGATGCTAAGGGACCTTTTCAGCAGGACTGACTTGGGCACAGAGGAAAAAAAAAGCATAAGGAGAAGAAAGGGGAGAGGTAATCACCTGGACAGGATACTATGAAGAACAGTTGCAGGCAACAAGCATTTAAAAAAAAAATACCAGGTGAGAGAAATATAGTAGATGACTATTTAAAAACACAAAGATTAGCATAAGCAACAAATGCCAAGGAAAAAAGGGATGCTTGCCTCTGCCTGTTTCAACACCTGCCTACATGTATGTGTGCACACGTGGAAGCGTGCACACTTGTGTGCAGCCGCGCCATGTGTCCAGGTGATAAAGCAGTAGCTGTTGCCAATTACACGCATAACGTTACATTCATAGTAAAATGCATTTCCACTTGTTAGTATAGAGGCTGAGCAACATGGTCAACAACAGGCCTGATTCTCCGCCTCTCACACTGGCGGCACAACTCACCACCAGCAGATTTGGACTTCCTCCCAGTTTCTAGAAGGTGGCCTCCAACAGTTAAATACTGCTCACTCATTATTAACAGTGGAAAAAGCCATTGACAAATCTGGTCTTCGAACAGATTTGGGTGGGCCTTGCTATCAGGCAAATCCCCTCTTTTTGTTCTATCATACCACCAAGCTTCTTCCAGCCCGTCAAACCTGTTTCATGATCAGACTTGGTAAAAAGCATTAACCCAACTCAGGAACTTTTCTCAGTGAGTTACTCATCATTCACCCAAGCATGTCTCAACAGCAAAGTAGTATGTCAGGTTCGTAGGAGACAGGAATGTTTCTAATGATTTACAGCTTTTCATTGTACCCAAGTAGAAACCACATTTTTTTCTCCACGTTGTGATAGAAAAGGGTCCTTTTTAATTATGCCCTGCAGTCCTTTTTGCACGTAATGCTCCCATTGACGTCAATGAGATTCACGCACGTGGAAGTCATGCAGAATCAGGTCATTTCTGCCTAGTTGTTAGTCTACCATGTAGCAAAGCAATGGCTTAAAAATAGGGTTATCGCTCCTATTTTTTTTCTTTAATAGGTGACAGTGAAGAGTGGGTAATGGAGGAGGTTTAGCTAATGAAGGGTTAAGGCTACAAACACACAGTACTCGGAAGAAAGGACACAAGTAAAGAGATTTTAAAGCGTTATGAAGATCAGCACACAACAGAATATAAATGAAAGCTTGCAACAGTTTGTTACCATCTAGAAACAGGTTTCACTTTAAATTTAACTTGCTATAGGAGACTGCTCATCGAGAAATGTTAAGCAAGATACTTCCAGGCAAAACATTAGTCCATTCTATTCACATGGTGGCTTTTGGGTGGTTTTAATATTAAAAAAAGAAAATTAGAAGAAGAAATTGCATTTGCAAAACTGCCCTCAGACATGCACACATCCTCTGCTAATGCTAGCAGGCATCCAGAGCCAGCACTAGGACTTAATCATTCCAGATTTCTTCTGGCTAGTACCAAAAGACAACAGTGAAACACGGGACAACATTCTCAGAAACAGACACCAAAATCTTTTGCTTAAGATCAGTATTTTACTATGAGGTCTTTTAGGTAAAGATCTAAGAGTTTCCATTTCTAGGTAAGCCCTCATTGATATCTATGTTAAATCTGACTGTATCTACATCTTGTCTATTTAATGACAGCTATATGAATGTTCCTCCAGGCATGGGACAGATCTGCAGCTTGCAAAGACTGGAGTAGCTCCACGTACATCAGAGGTGTTTTACAGATTTGCAGTGACTGAAGAATTTGCCGCTTAAATTCACGTTCCTTACTGTGCCTGATTGCTAAACATTCTTTTTCAGACGCTTCCAAAATCTGCCTCAAAAAAAAAATTTACTAATTATAGCAAAGCAACTGTGCCAGGCACATAATGGACTTTTGACTCCTTGCTTCTTGGCCAAAGGCTGTCACCACCCCGAAAATCCCATTATCCCATAATGGCAGTGCCAAAAGCAGAACAGCTGAAGGCTTTGAGACCTTGCCGTGATGTGCTGGCTCTTTACAGGATGATTCCTGAGCCCAGCGTTGCAGTCAGAGGGAGCATACAAACACCAACAGGCCATGGGGATGTCAAGGCACACCAGACTACCCCATCGTCTCTCTAATATCACTCTTCCTCCTACCCTGCTACAGCCCCTTGGGAGCAAGGGAGAGAAAGGAGCTACGGCAGTCCCGCTACTGCTCCCTGAACAGCAGCTGGGTGGAGAAACCCAAATAAACGTAGCATTTCCAGCGTCCTCTAAAGGAACAAGCACACTGTAGCAGCTGCTGTGCAGCCTGAAGGCCGGCTCTGCCACGTGGGCTCTGGGCACAGGAGCCAGGAGCCCGTCTCGGTCTGCTTCTGGTTTGACACAGCCTTCTGGGTCACCTCTCCCATCCCAGCAGCTGGGGGAGCATTCGTACAGGAGCATGCCCTGAAGAGGTGCTCCTCCTGTTGCCAACCTATCTTATTTTAGATAGAGAGGTGCAGGAAGGCCCACGAGGACAGAAGGATGTGGCTTCACCACTTCTCCAGTCCTTGTGTTGAGGTAAGAGCCCCAAGCCAGGAGCACACTCACTGAAAGGTCGATTTACAAATGCCCAGGAAAGCTGTCTAAAATTGCACGTGATGAAGTTGGACCAATACAGCTCCTGCACAGGGATCTGGCAGCGACACAGGAGCAAAAAACTGTGTCTCATTTGAAACAGGCCAGAATTTTTTTATCGGTCTTGGGACCTCCAGGAATTACAACAGCTCGTAGGGATACAACTTTTCTGTCTTGCACCATGTCCTGATTCTGAAGAAGTCCCCCAAGCGTGTCCTGCAGCACCTACAAATGGCAATAATCTCAGCACTTTTTGACCTTACCGAATTCTGTAGCAAGTGCCTCCCTGCTGCAGGATGGGAGCTGGACTAAACCCTTGTAGCAAAGAACTTACTTGGTGAGTTCGTCTCATCCTGCTGTTTGTGATTTCCCTCTGGACAAGCTCTGACCATCACAGATGTAGCGGTAGCCTTTGGCAGTAACTTTTTCCGACTATTTTTTGCCTGTGTGTTTGTGTGCACACATGGGTATGCAACCTATGCAACATGATCAGACCACCTGCACTGGTGAAAGGGTTAATTCAGTTCAGCATCCATGTGCTAGTCTGCACTGATCCCAATGAACAATTCCCACCATAAAAATGCTAGGCAGCCTCCCATTTTTGGGCTGGGAAAGCCACATTCCTGCTGGAACACGAGCATCTGAACAAAAAGGTTTGTGCCGCTTTTCTGCATGACATGGAAAGCAATCTTTCAGCATGACTGACAGATAAAAACGCACTGCCAAAGTCAAAATTTCCCACGTGCTGGTTAACAACACTCTCTTGTTATTTTTTGCAAGACAAGAACTGGATTAAATCTTTGCAACAAACAATTTAATTGCACCTCAAAGTTCCCCTCAGATCGCTATCTCCTGGGAGCAGATCACACTTTCACCCCTTTGCCACTTAGCAAAGAGGGGCTGGGTCTGCATCTGGCTTGCTGTTTCACTCCAAGGCATGACAAATACAAAATGATCTGAGAGAGGGCAGAGGTAGCGCCCATTCTCTGACAAGCAGCAGAAGCAATCTGAGCAGTTTTCTCTGAAGATTACACATGCTTTTATCACCACCGTGAATCCTTCTCTGGTGCAGCCTTCCCAAAGGGTTCAGAGGAGGTGACGTATTCCAACAACGTGGTTGCATCTGGTTCAGATGTTTTAGAGCAGGAAGACTATTAAAAGTAACTTATCTGATGGGGTTTTGTTCAGTGGGGGAGGTTAGGAAGGTAGGGGAGTTAAAGGGCTTTTCCTATTCTCTGCCAGACCACATCTCCTCAGAGAGGTGGCTCTTGGAGAGGGCAGCGAGGCACGGTGTAGGTCACTGCCTGCGCTGGCTTTGGGGCTGCGTCCGTGCCAGCCGTGAGCAGCGGGGAGTGAGAGGCTGTTATGTCATTTACAGTGTAATTCCATGACTGCTGGTGGAAGCTGGTCCCTAGCAAAGTTTCCTACTGCTGCTGCCTAAAACAAGCCTCTTCACTGCTTAAAAAAAACCCTTCAGAGGGGAACGGATCAGTCTCTGCTTCTTAGCTCTGGGAATGAGGAGAAACACTAGCTTGAAGGTTTCAGGGCTCCTCTGTGTCCACTCTTCCCTTTCCCCTGCTACAGTGGGGCGACAGGAGCTGGTTTTTTTTTTATGAAGTATTGGATCCCTCGTTATTTGGGGTGAATGGGAAGGAGTTGTCTTCTATGGAGCCAGGACTGACAGTAGACTGGGAGGATGGCTTTTTCCTTGCTATGAGTGTCATGAAAACAGGTAAAACATATTTGAGACTCAGAAAATAATCAAAGGTAGCTTATAGGAAGACACCTTGCAGATAGAAGCCTGGGGAGCAGCTTCTGTGCCTGAAACTGAAGCAAAAGGCACCCAGAGCGAGGTCCCTTTGCTGACACTGTCCCACTGGGGGGTTTGGGGGGAGGAACCAGAGACAGAGTGAGCTGCAGTGGCAGCCATCTCCCCAACTTACTGAACATGCCACCAAAGTCCTGTACTGCACCTGCTTCAGCTCCCAGCACAGATCTCTGAGGGTGCTGCTTAGCTCTCTCCCTCCTAAATTTGAGTTGTGCCCACAGCACAGACCACCCTTCTGCAGGGCAGTACCCGCATAACACTGCCAGGCAAGGCTGTGCTCTTGGGCATACCACGAAAAGTTGCGGGATCTGTCCTGTGCCACCCAGTCCCCTGGCATATCCAAGCACACTGCAAACCTGATGAGTTAAATTCTCACCGAAACATCGCATCTCATGACTCCAGAGCTGCCACTGTTTGGAAAAACACTTCAAAACCCAGAGCTGCCTCCCCCCAAGGTTATTCACTGCCTCCAAAACACATCCAGGCTTCAGGAGGCAAAGCTCAGACAGTTAATGGATGGCGTGTGGGGCACAGGATTGGCATGTCTGAACGCACACTGCAACATTTCTGGCCGGGATGGGCAGTCTCCGCAGGCACAAACACAACAGACCAAGTGCAGAAGGCTTTCATGCAGACTAAGATGGTTACGTGCAAAGCGAGAAGGTGAAAGGTCCAAGTACCAGGTCAAAGGTTGCCTCCAGCGGTCGCTTCAGTGATCTGACAGCTGGCTGAGTCTTAATTAGCAGGCAGCGAGCACATGATGGCAATGGGCCAGGGAGGGGGGATCAAGCACAGTAACAAAAACAGCAAGCAAGGTATGTCGAGAGAGCAACATTTTGGGGAGGCGAAGAGAAAAAAAAAAAGTGAATGCATTATACAATATATTATAAAAAGACGAGGCATGCACAACGTGGGGTGGCTGAGTAATTACCTGGCCTAGCGGCTAGTCAGCTATTTTGCCTCTGTCATCATGGGACACGTGCTTTAGAGCATATTCACTGCAGCTGGCACAGCGGGTCAGGAGCGCTCAGGGATTAGCACCTGCAAGTGGACTTGCACTGGGCTTCAGCCCTAATTCTGCAGCTACATGCCATGCAGAGGTCAGCAAGAGCACTTGTGGCAAGGGAAGGACCACCGGTAAAGAAGGGGTGTTCAAGCACATGCTTAAGTGCCATCCTGAACTGGGGACTGAGCCTGACCCAGTTCATCTGACTGTGCTGCACTGATTTCAGCTAAGCAGGAGTGAGTAAAGCTACTGATTGTGCATGTCAAGTAACTGCAGGAGTGGGTCCCTCAGAAATATCTTCTGAATTTAGATTTGAAGTCATTCCAAATCTATTTTAGAAGGTACACCCATTTGTCTGGCATATGTTTTTTGATCCAAGAAAACTGGGCACCATTCTTCCCTTTATTAAAGTCTTAGTCCTCAACAGGTACAGTAAATGCATCAAGCCTTGAAAAGTAAATGAATAATGTAAGCTGTTTTGGTAGCAGTGGTGATGCAACAAGCCATCAATAAATATTTTAAAGGTTCTAGTTAACAGCATACAAATAAGGTTAATTACATTTTTAAAAGAAGCCAGCAGCATGAATAAAACATGCACTGGCTTTGGTTAAGTAGCAGTGTCCTAGATAATTAGTAAAAAAGTAAAAATTCAGTTGTAAAAAACACAAGAGTTTCATTTCAGAAGGTTCTTTTTCAACAGACCTGGGCTCTTTTTTCAACAGTAATAAAACCAGTAAGAAATCTAAAAAATAAACTCTGCAGGACAAATAAATACTGCAGTATGAACTGGTTCTTCAAATTACATTTGGGTAATACTGATGGTATAAGGAGGGCAGTTGTTTAATTTCTAGAATCATCCTCGTTTTGATTATGTTTCACCATGAATGAAAAGCAACCTCTTTTACTGTCTTAAAAAAAAAAAAAAAGGTTTCAGAAAAATTTTAGTAGCCTTACTTCTAAACCAAAAAGGAGGCAAGAACCTTTTTAATACTAGTTAAAAAAAAAAAAAAGAAAAAAAATCACAGAACAGATGAGGTTGGAAGGGACCTCTGGAGATCATATCTAGACCAACACCCTGCTGAAAGCAGGGTCAGGTAGAGCAGCTTGCTCAGGACTGTGTCCAGGCAGGTTCTGAGTATCTCCAAGGATGGAGCAACCTGTTGCAGTGTTTGATCACCTTCATGGTAAGGAAGTTTTTTCTTATGTTTAAATGGAATTTCCTGAATTTTCAATTTGTGCCCACTGCCTCTTGTCCTTTCACTGGGCACCACAGAGAAGAGTCTGCCTCTGTCTTCTTTACTTCTCCCATCAGGAATTTATATACATAGGTAAGATCTCCCTGGGCCTCTTCTTCCCTCCCCAGGCTGAACATCCCAGCTCTCATCTCTGGAATAAATAGGTGCCATTAGACTGAATTCAACAGAATAGCAACATTTACTCCAGCTAGGAATTTTATCTGGTAAGTCTTCCTTGACTTGTTTTTAGAATTGTAGGTATTAAAAGTCACAATTCAAGTTAAAATGCAGGTGGGATCATCTCTACCAGGTCCAAAGTATTGAACAGGTCAGGAAGTCACCCTTCATCTGAGTCTCACCGTTTCACTAAGCCTTGGCAAAGGTATCAGGCACAAGTTTGCTAAGCTCGAACAACTGGTATCTGGTCTGCTTTTAAGTCAGTAGAGATTTTGCTACTGACTTCAACAGGCCAGGATCTCCTGCAAAGGATGTATTATGGGATAGGCAGTCTTTTCTTTCGTTGTGTACTGAGGAAGCTAAACTGACACCTGCGACTTAGCCAGGGAAGGTGTTGGTTCCAAGTGCTGCTGTACTTGCATTCATGTCACGTCATGATGACACGTCAGAAAATCACAGGACTCGCCACCATGTCCCTAACTGGCGAGATGTGCGGCACCACTCAGGGATTCATGCTGTGGTGAGCACATAGAAATAGAAAGGATGAAAAGATGGGATCCATATTGCACATGCTCTCAGGTTTCTAGTCAGCCATTTACAAAGCACTCTACTTTTCCACAAACAACATGTGACACAAATGAAATCTCCTAGCAATGGAAATACAGCTTGAGAAGAGCTCTACTTACCATTGCAGCTGCAGCTGTCTGGTTCACCTGGTGTTGAGCTGCCTTGATTTTGGCTTGCAGGTGTGCAGGGGGATGAAAGTACTTGCATTTCTCCCTAGAGCATCGACCTTTGATGTAATCCATGCAAACTGTAACAGTATTTTCATTTGTGTCTATCATTGCAATATCTATAGGGTGAGCATAGCGGCAATCATTCTCACCACGTGTGCAATTTCCACGCTGAAACTCTCGACAAACCTTAAAAGAAAGTCACATTGTTGAGCAAAACATCAAGTTATTCTTCATTCAGTATTTTCAACACAGAATATCAGTTCAGTTGGCCACATTAAACCATGTGTGCATTCTAAATCCATACTCATCTTGGGTAGCACATGTACCAACAGTCACAGGGGCAACTGGTGCTACTCACAACTGGTTCAAGGTATGAAAAAAAACTACATTACCAAGGCCAATTACCTAATGGAAGTGAAGTATAGAATTTGTGCAGAATGCAAAGTGACCCCAGGAAGTCAGTGTTGTTTTGCCAAAACTTTTGGAGCTCAGGATTCCTCCCCTGCCTCTAAAGCTTAAATGTTAATAACTCTGCCATTTGTGTCTCACCTGGATAATGTATTTGTTATGGAGCACACACTTGGGTAGGACATTTAATTCTAAATGTTGCATGCTGCTGTTATTTGCAACAAGTACCTTTTCTTAAACAAGGAGCCTCTTTCACATAAATAGTCTCACTGCCCTCCACAATAAAACTCCAACCCTGGGGTTACATGACAGTGCATTTGATTACACTGCAACGTGTTCGTAAGATGTTGCCAAAAACGGCTAGCTTTACAAAGATCTTGCAGATCTTCCTAAGTTATGACCACCGAAGCATCAAAGGTAGAGAAAAAGGTATCACAAAATAGGTCTGCAAGGTTTCCTTGTCTGAGGAACTGAGAAAAATTGCTGAGGACTATAGCTGGTGGTATAGATCACGTACCAGTGCACTATCAGGCTGAGTGTGGGGAAAGGTGAGACATCAACAAGGCAATACAAAGTACATAACACAAAACAACGTGTTTTGAAATTACACCCTTCTCCACTACCTTCCTGTGTTATAATTTACACCTGCAGGGGCCTCTGAATTCAGGTCCTCAGCCCTTACCTCCTGCAGAGCCTCTACTTAGGGTTTGAAAGACATTTACAATTCCTCCAACACTAAGTCCCAGCATGCCCAGCCAACGTGGGGGGAGGAGACATCTTTCCAATGCCCCATACTCACCACTCCCAACAGTGTAATGCTTAAAGCTTTCTGTAAAAGCTCAGTAAGCCCATCACTAGACAAGGAAAGTGTCTGTTACTTCCAAAACATCTCCCACTCAACTCAGTGAAAGGGTAGACCATCTACTTGCATTTTTTTAAGTGTGGCAGATCACACACAGAAAACAACAATCCCAGCCCTGCTCTAATGCCCACTGAAATCAGAAGAGTGAGTGCTCCCAAATTTCCAGTGACTTCCAAGGATTTGGGATCAGGTCCCACATGAGAGTCTGCTCAAGCAGAGAGCAGCAGCCCTGTGTTAGGAAAGCTGCAAGTTAAACTCTGCACTGTGGTGCACCAGGTCATTCTAGCAGAGAGCAACAGCTGGGACCACATGTCCTGTTCATTCCCATCAGCAGTATCATATCAGACGTCCAAATACCTCCAGTTTATCCGTACGCATCAGTTTCTGCCCAGCAGAGCCTCCTGGTACTGTAACAGTAGGATTTCCGGAAACCAGGACAGGAGTATTTGGTAAAAGCTCTGCAGGAACCAAGCCCATCCCAGGAGAAACGTGACTCAGGTAGGGACTAAAAGCCATCGTGGGACTTGTTGCAAGCGATGGAGTCACAGGAAACGTTGTCTGTGGATAGAAAGAGGAAAAACAAAATATTAGTTAAAAAGCTGTCTTGGATTACCCCTCAAAGCCTTGCATCATTTCAATCCTTTTAGACAATTTGATTAGCAACATCAAAATGCTGTGCTCTCCAATCTATTCATTTATTGCCGTTTACTTGTGATCCATTTGCTTCTCCTGACTCACAGATTTGTGACTCATCCTGAACACAAGGCATCTTTCTTTGTCAGATCAAAGCATATTGATGATCTTTATAGTTTAATGACACAATTAAGGATTTCATGCTAGCAATTAGGGCAGGCCCAAATTAAACAGACTTCTCATTCCCAAATAAACGTCTCAGCTTCTCTATGTCTACACCGCAATGCTATACAGAAACCCCCAAGGTAAACTGCAGCTTCAGGACCTGGAAGCAGGTAACCCCATTAGCTACATGGCTGAATTCACTATCAGCCTGCACCGAGCTTCATGTTATCATGGCTAGTGTGGCTCAGGTAGACAAAAGCAATCATTTAGAGTCAGGCCAGGCATCTCTGCTATGGCACGCTTGAAGGTCTAGCATTCTGCCCATCTGGGGTTTGTTTCAAGACTATCAACAACCTCTGGGCAAAAGCCATTTTGCAGGAGTACCCCAAGCCTATGCTCCACGTGAATGGCAGCAAGAGGACACCAAACTCACTAGTGTCACATGTGCCAGACCTCGTGGCTTTGGCAAAAGCAGGTGGGTCATGGGCTTGGAAGAGCCATGGACAGAGTGTTCCAGATGAGATGGCTCAGGTGGGCCAGTACAAGGTCTAGGACCCCACCTGTGCTGCAAGAAGCAACGTTCCCATGAGGAGACAGAACAATGAGCCTTAAAGATCTTGACGGCTTCAGATCCCTAAATCACATTAAGCAGGCTCTCCAAGCGCAGCAGAGCTTCAGCGCTGGTGGCCAGAGCCACGTCCCCAGCCTGAACTGCTCCAGCAGTGCTGGTCTGGGAAAGGAGCTGCCGTTCTGCCAGGCAGGTGAGATCACACAAAGCTCCTAAGCAGATGCTCAGTTTAAAGTCTGTGAATAGCCCCTACAGCCAGGGAGGTTGTGATACTGAAGCACCAAATCAGAGGTGTAATTGGGAATGAAACCAATTCCAGCTGTTGAAATATCCCCCCTGCTCACCCCAAAGACCAGAGCCTGCAGGGCAGCACTCCTGCTCCTGTAGCAGGGGCTCGAGCAGCCCCCAACAGAAGCAGCCTGCAACTTGCAACCATTTTTATTTTCCCTTCTGTCACCTGCTCCATTAGGAACTCTGGGTTACAGTTACAGCTGGTCACGTTTGCAGGCATATGTGATGACCTCCTCAGTTGCTACAGCCTCTGCTTGGCAATAAATGCAAGTGTGCTTACAAAATGGCCTGGGGCGTTTTTTTGGGCCACACACATCATTCCCTCCTTGCTTTTATTTTGGTACTTCTAGTCGTGTGGGTTTCTAAAAGAAACTACGCATGGACAGTGTGTTTCTTGACAGCATCTTCATCCCAAGACTTTAATACACTAGGAAACACTTTGCTTGTTGCAATCTGGAAGAAGCTAGCCCGCAGTAACACCAGCCAAGCTGTCCTAACCTATCTTTAGCTTAATGATGCCCCCTTCCTAAGGTCAGAGTGACAGCAAGCAGCTCCTGAGCTGATGAGAAAGGAGATGACAGGTCGCTGCCAGCATACGTCCTGCTTTCTCCTCCTCAACGAGGAGACACGGCCTCCTGCATCAGCAGTGCTGGGTGCTTTAAGTGTAGTAGAACCAAATAATCCTCTCTGGGAGGGATTTCCAATTTTCCTTCTTCTGAGTCTGAGTCAAGCCCTGCTTCAGCTGATGGGAGACTTCAACCATTAAAACCCAGAGATCCTCCAGTCCATGGCCCTTTATTAAATCATTATCTTCTCTCAATTCTCTGTGGCTCCTAGACATTTTACACCTTTTGCTGCTAGAAAAGCTCTTTAAGGATCTTCAAATGCTGTGACTCCCTGAACACTTTAGTGAGAAGGCAGCATCCATTAGACTGTTTTCTTTTGTGTGAGCACTAGTAATTACAGTGGCATCTGCTGAACTTCTGTCACTACTCACACTGTAAATGCTATTTTAAGGAGCTTCTCCAGCCTGACCAGTCTGCACAGGGTCATGCTGGGGCCTGACATGTTGTCAGCACTTGTTTTACGTACCCATTGTAGCCCAAACCTTGCAGCACATGCGGCTTGCAGAAATGCGTGGGCAAATCTACCCTATGTTTTTCCAGCACCTAATACGGCAGGAGTCCTGCGTATCCTGACAGAGCAGGTGTGACACAGACATTGTTCCAAAATTTCAGGAGATCCTTTAAAGCAGGCTTCACCTGCCTGGGCTCAAACACAACCAGGAGCCAGCCCAAGGACCTAGCTGGTTTCTGAGATAGAGGGGAGATGTTCCTCCCACTGGTCAAGTGGAGGATGCCAGAGCATTTGTGCAGCCAGGGAGGAAGGCTGGAGTCTTGCAACACCTCACACTGAGTGAATTCACCAGAAATCAGTGGGAAGGGGTACAAAACATTCACGAAGAGATGATATACCAGCCTCTCCACCAAAGCCATGACAAACTGGGAGGCAGGTCCTGCTGCCTGTAACAGTCTCCATCTACAAGGCAATTCCTTAAAAGCAGCCCCTCTCCTCACTGGGAGCAATCGGCAAGGGCTAACAGATCCAAACCCAAGCTGAAGCGAGCAGAGGAAAGATGTCCATGAGGAACAATTGAGGACTACAGTCTACTTGCAATCCTGGAGACCTGCAGAGGGGTACGTGAAGGAGCAGGATGGGGTTTTATTGCTGCCACTGGTTGTTCACCCATTTCCATGCCCTAGCATCTGCTGCTGTGTTCCCGAGGTTTCACAACTGCTTCTTCTGCCCGCCTGAACTGTGTGCCTGGTGCCACTGATTGAAAGTGACAGCTCTGCTCCACACCCTGCCCGCAGGCAGGGGACTGACACTCAGGCAGCCAGGCAGGCGTTTTCAGCAGATGCACAGCCAGAGAACAAGCAGACCTCACTCAACACATTAAACCTGGAAGTGCTGGGGTTTGAAGTCTGAAGTGTGCTAAGCGCACTGAAAACTGCTCCTTTGTAAGCTGGCATCAGGGAGCTCTGTATTTATTGTGGCTGATGAGGGGAAAAGATGGGCTGCGCTCATTGCCAGCCCTGACTGCCTGTCTTGGATTGGGAAATCCAGTCTGGCTTGTGCATCAGTACCAGTAATAAAGATGCTGCCAGCCAAATCTCTCCTCCCTTTACGTCTGTGCAAGTCCCCCATGCCAGGCCTGTCCTGAGGGAATCTGAGTGAGTTTCTTCCTTGCAGCCAGAATCCAACTCTAATTTTTACTCCAAACAGCACTGTTCTCCTCAACATGCCTCCCATTCACCTCTTGTGATTACACCCAGCCAGGAGACCTGACAGATCAATATTATGACTGTATCCTAAAAAAAAAAAAAGTCTCAACTTAGCTGCTGGTGCGCTCTAGGGCAAAACAGAGGGATTGAAAGTATCACTATTTACCCCTGCTGGCCCCCTTAAAGCTCTTGCAAATTCAGGAAATAGAGGGGCAGGTTTCCTTGCAAACTAACTTTTATTGACCGTAGCATATGCAGACACTACCAGTTACTCCTGAGCAGAGGAAAACAGGTTACAGTGCAGCAGCAGAGGGGTTCAGACTGGTAGGAGCTCACAAGACTGGTTTACTGAGTATTAAAATCTTTGTAAGAATAAATAAAAAAAAAAAAAAAAGCAGCAGCTGAAATGGCTGTTGTGAGAACACATCTTGCAGGAGGGCTGCCAAGGACTTCAACAGCTCTGAGCTGCCCACAGACCCCAAGCATGGGAGCTGTTGGATTGAAGGTGTGAGCAGTGAGAAGGGACTGTCCCAGGGAGGGGCATTTGTCACCACTGCTGGTGACAGAACCTGTAACAGCTGATTTTGTTAACAAACTAGAAGTTGCATTCAATTTGCCTGGCAGAAATTGTGCTAAAGCTAGAGAAGAAACACAGAGTGGGTGTGAAGAGGAAGGCAGATGAGCGGCTGGTGTTTTGTCGAACACAAGCGCTGTCTCAGCCGGGAAGTGTTGATTCTGAGTTACCTCAGATCCTAAAAAGGGAAAGCCTGAAAATGAGACCCCCAGCAAAAATACAGAGGTGTTGATGGCCTGAAGGAGGGGAAACAGGTCACTGCCAAGCAGCTACACATGGAAAGCACACAAAAAACAGTGGCAGCTTTTATTACAGTCTGGTGAGAGAAACGTAGAAGATAAAGATCTTGTACTGACAAGGCTGAAGACCCTGATATTGAAAACATAATTGATGCTGCTCAGAAAAAGCAAAAACCTGTGTTCCCCTCCAATGCAACTGCATGGGGCTGGCTGTAAAAACACCTCTCTAACATGATGGCTGAGCACGCTGGAGTGAGTCCAAGCGGCCAAAGCATCCAGCTACCTACCACCACAGATGCTCATTTCCCCAATCAGACTGCAAAGACACACTCATCGCTCAAAGGATATCTCATTTTTGGGCTGCTGTAGTGTAAAAGTCAGGTGTTAATGCCCCACAGCACTGTGTCTTGGCAGACAGCAGCTCCCGGGTGGGCCAGGGTACATGTGTTTATTCATTCCTAGTGTGCCTTTGACTGGAGGCTAAGATATAGATCAGGTTTTTGCTGCATGGAACAAATGCATGCCCAAAACACCTGTTGAAATCTGCTCCAGCACTTGTTCCAAGCATCACTGGCCAAGCAAGTTGCTCACCCTGTGCTTTAACCCCTCCATCAGCACCAAGGGGTGGCAGCAGGGTCCTGCTGCCCCAGGAGGGAATGCACGGCTGTGTTAGAGTCCGGGTTGTCTTCAGGGACATGGGTGACTCAGAGCTGTCAAGACAGTCCTGGCTACAAATACCTTGACAGGAAGAAAAGATGAAGAGCTTGAAAACAAAGAGAGGGGAAACAATTTCCCAGAGCAGCAGCAGAGGCAGCTGCAGGGCAGGAGTGGAGGCAGGTGTGTCAACACTGCCATGCTCTATCCAACTGCCTGTTCAGACACAGCTAGCAGGGCAGCACCATGCAAGCCACTGCCCCGCTCCACCAGGTCAATTTGGAGCCTGTGCTGAAGCACCTCCAACGGCCAGCTCCAAAAGTCCGTCTCTCACTGCTGCAAAGGGATAAAGCAGAATAGAGAGTGTGTGGATCAGGCCCGGGGTGCAGCACTTTTTGGGTGGCCTTGCTTTGGCGCACACAGGGCTCAGAGTGACCATATCTGAGAAACCAGACACAGCATTGACCAAAATGGCTCTTTGTATCGATGCCAGATCCAGCTCTATCCACCTTCAACCTGACTTTTATGCAGTCTTAACAGAGACAGAGGCAAAACCAGCCCAGAGATCTTTGAGCACAGCTCAACCAAAGCCAGCAGTCATGGTGAATTTGGACTTTCAAAAGTCAAAACTTTGCTAGAGTCTTCCTACTTGGCACCTATGTGGTCCCTCCAAGGTCTCTCCCAGACAAATACACCATGCTGAGCAAATACTCTGCTCAGTTTCCTTGCCTGACTTGTTTTAAAGTGCTGTACAAAGCAGCCTGTTTAAAACTGCATCATGGCCACCAAACATTCATGTGATTCTCAGCTTTGCACGAACGGTTAGCAGCAACATCAGAGAGTAACCAGAGACTTCAGAGAAATAAGCTCACACTAGAATCCATTAATTCACACCTAGTAGGCTTCCGTGAGCAGCATGCAGCAGGCAGCCCACATGGGACATAGTTCTTCTCCAAGCAGCACCTTCATTAACCAGCCACCATCAGGATCCTAGCTCTTGGCTCAATGGGATGATTAGCTCTTACTGGATATCAGTGGTGGTGCAAGAAGATGTGAATGTTTACGTGCAAGCTCAGAGACAGACACATTCAATGCCATTTCAGGAAGCATGGTGAAAAGCTGCTACGTCAAGTGCTGGTTTGGTGTTGCGTGTGATTTTTTTGGTGTTCTTTTGGTCTGTTTTTTTTTAAACACAGTAGCTTTTCTGGTGAAAATGCACTTTAAAATGTCTAAGCATTCAGCTATTGTTTGGAGCTATTAAGCATGCTGTTCCAAATCTTATCTCTGGCAAGCATCCCAATTAAGCAGGCATCCCGTTGATCAGCTTTCTGATCACATGGGATTTGTTCTGCTGCTGCATCTGATATAATACTTTCTGCTTTGAAGAATTTCATGTGTAGCCAGAAGGAGGCCCCACCCTTCTCATTTAGAAAGAAAAAAAATAATCTCAAAGCCTGCTTCCACTGGCAGCATCTTCAGGAAATCAAAGGCAGTTGAAAGAGCAATCTCTTGTTTGTCCTGAAATTGGTGTGGAGCAAGTCGGGCAGCAGGAATTAGACCAAGAGCTCGTTTACTCTGAGCAAAGTGTGGGAAAGCAGAAAGGGAGCAGTCATTGCAGAACAAATTTTTATTTTTCTTCTTTGTCCATGTCTCCCTCATGGCACAATTCAGAAACCAGGGACCTTTCTCATCAGATAAGGTTACCTCTGAAATGAGAGCACTAACCAGACAAACTGACAGATTCAGTCTCAGAGGCAATTTAAATGGCAGGAGCGAAACTGCAGGAGTGAACTGGACCTGCAAGATTGCAAAATGGGAAGATGGGAACTTTCCAAAGAGGAAATCCCAGAGATGTTTTGAACAGCCAGCCAAAGAGTGTCCACTGTGAATTCCCCACAGAGGAAAACCCCAAACAGGAAAGGTTTGCTTTTGGTACAAGGCTAGGAAACCAGTGCTACCATTTTGTGGGAATTCAGGATTTCCTTCTGATGTGCACATACTTTCAAACTCCCCAAGAGGTGCAAAGATTATAGCAGATTAGAGCTTAATGTGCAGAGCAACTAAAGACTTTTTCTGTGGCACATTTTCCCTTCTGCCTCACTTTTCCATCTTCAAAACGGGAATAAACAGCATTTTCCTAGCTTACACAGCAGGGTGAAGATAAAACTGCTAACACGCACACATGATGACCAGAGTGAGGGCAAACATGGAAAATCCTTCACAAGACAGGAGGAACATGCCAGACTGGGGAAATGCCCCGACATGGTGGCAGAGCACCATCATGAAGGGACACTGGCCAGCTTTCCCCGCTGAAACACAGCTCCGTCACGAGCTCGTACACCAAACAGCACAACAGCCTCCAACAAGGAAGAACCCTTCACTGGTCTCTTGTAAGGCTAAACCAGAGACACCCAAACTTTTCAAAGTCAGGGTGACAGATGCTGAGTCTGAAACCCCATTTGGGCAGAGAAGCCAGGTATTGTAGGTGGGACATCAGGAGGCCACTGTAGGCTGGTTTACAGACTTGTACACCTTAATGCTAGAAGAGTTTGTCCTAGGGATCCAGCGAGACCTCCTGTGTGGCACAGCACAAGGAACCTCACCCAGCAACTGCACGTCAAGTACACATTGCCCCAGGAAAGATATTCAGCCCAACTTTAAATGGAGAACTCCTAATTAAGCTCTTGGTTAAAAATGTGCAACTTAAGTCAGCACTGAAGAGCTGCTTGAAGACCTCTGACAATTCTTAAAATATACATAGCAACAGACTCAAACTCAGCTGACAAATGTCACCCCCTCCCAGATACACCAACCAGCAGATACGAGCCATCCTCTCCATGGCATAACAGGGTTCTCCAGCTTGAAAATCTGTTTTAACCAATAGGCAAAAGCAGGGACCGGCAACAAAGGCATCTCTGAACTACCTGCTCTGCAAACACCCATCTCCCACAGGCTTCCCTCCCTACGTGAAGAGAAGCAAATCTTTCCTGCTGTGAGCATAGAACAGCATTACTGTGAAAAACAGGGCTGTGACATTAGCACAACTCTTTGCTGGGACAACTGCAGTGAAATGGGTCTCACTCCCAGACATAAAAAAGTATTAAGGTCTGGGTAGGATTCATCGTCCCCAATTTTAGCCCACCAATACAATGCATCTAGTCCAAGGGAGTCAGCTGGCCTCTTGCCACAGCGTGGAAGAACTCCAGCATCCTCACCCCAGTGTAAAACACCTACCCAAAATAGGATCCCTTGGAACTGAGCCACTCGAGACTTCTAGGAGGTATGTGAATTAACTGGTCAAATATCCACTTGGCCTATGACCCTTCCACTTGATGCCCTGAATCTCGCAGCTCCTTAAGTTATCAGAGGAAAGGAGAGCCACAGAAGATGCTGCCCAGCTCTGTGCAGCACAACTGCCCAAGCTCAGGCACAGGGCTGGGGCCTCAGTGAGCAAACAGGAAAGAAACGTGGAGCAGCATGAACCCGATTCATTGCTGTAACTTACAATTGGCTGTAGCTGCGCGCCTGGTAGCATAAACTGCATTTGCTGAGCAAACATGGCTGCGGCCGTCTTCTGCTGGATCAGGTTGTTGCGTCCGTTTATTTCAAGTTGTGTTTTTAAGTGTGGGGGAGGGTGGAGATATTTGCAGTTCTCTCGGGTACACCGGCCCTAAAACACAAAATGAAACAGCATTTCAGCGAATGTAATACTCAGGGCAGCCAGAGAAATTTAATTGAGGATTGTTTGGGTTACTGTAACAACACAATCATTTAGGCAGAAGCAGTTTGGTAGCTACTGTGCCTCTTTTGTGATTTTTCTATAGCAAGGCAATACTTAGGTGAAGAGCAACATGACTTCTTCTGCAGTAACACTAACTGAATACTATCAATCTAAACCCCAAAACAACAAAATTTCCCCATTTTCTTGTGTGGGTTGTTTTTCCCCTCCCTCCCAACAGCAGACCACTTAACTGGCCCTGACAACCAGACAGCAAGAAACAAAACTGTCTCCACCATTTCCCCAGCTGTACTGGGTAAAACATGAAGACAACAGCTGTGTAAAGCAGCACCTCTGATCTTCAACATGCACGTACCCTGAGATGCCGAGAACTGATAGTCACAGGAGGAAGAACTGAAACAATTTCCCCCTTCATGCTTTCATTTGTCAAAAGCCACAGTATCTTGCATCACTGACTACTTCCCCCCCCCCCCCCCCCATAAACATAAGCATTGGGGAAGCCAGTGGCTCCTAGAAAACAAAGGATCACTAATGTTGCAGATTACCTCAAATCAAGTGAGACCATCACTTTTAAAAAACATCTATAAACTATGCCTTGCTTTTAATAGCGTTTGCAAGTAGGTATAGGAAGATAAATAGTAATAGTCCACTGAACGCAGAAAACTAGTAACAAATTTTGTCATTAAGATGAAAAAATTCTTGAAAAAGAGGGGTTTTTCCCCACTCTTTCTCTGTGTATTCTCTCCTCAAGAAACAGAGGCATAGAGAATGCAAGAAACATTTTATGCAACTTTATACTTAAGTTTCATAAATAACTTTTACGCAAAAATGGTGAACTTTTTTAGGAAGTAATTCCTTGGAGCTATTCAGAGCCAATTAAAATAAGGCCAGATCTTGGGGCCACTGAGCTGTTACGTGACAGATAACTAATAATCGTTCCTGCAGCCAGCAAAGCAGCAGGACCATCCATTACCCAGCCTGTCCCAGGCACTCTTGTCAAAGGATGGACACCGAGTTCTCAGCCTCAATATAATTAACTTTGCTTTCAAAAAGGGGCACACCAGGTGACCCCACGTACCCGCTCCCATTAGCAGAATCACACACAGCAGAGCTGTAACCCATAACCAGGTCCACAGGGGTTTGCTGGTTACACACCACCACACCAAGGGCTCGGACTGACGGAAACCCCCTGGGATGGGCTCCTACCTACATCCAGGATGCTCCCCTGAGGATTTTTAAGACTTGTACAAACATAGAGGTGGAATCACTGGACAGTCTGAGTACCACCGCACAAAGCCTACACCGTGACCGACTGCAGAAGCTGTTTTTGAACCCCCAGCCAGGCTCCTCGGTGTGCCGGGAGAGCAGCCTGAGACTTGCAAAGCTTTAGGTGTGCTTTCCTCTGCCCCCCTGCCTGCTGGGGATAACGTCTTCACTGGGGAGAGGGCTGCAGAGCTTGACTGCAGCGTGAAAGGGGCTGTATGATGGAGTACTGTGAGAAACAGGCTCCTCTCTTACCTGCTCCAAGGAGATAAGAGTGTTAAACAAAACCCCTGGCTCCCCGTTGTTATTTAGAGGCAAATAATTAAGTGCAAGAAGTGATGGGCTAAACCCACTGGGACAGGAAATAAACCACTCCCAAACTTCAGCAGCCTGCCTTTGCAGAACGAAACTCTCTGCCCTGCTCCTAGAAGGGCCCAGTGGCTCCCAACAACCCGACTCAAAAAGAAAGAGGCTTTTTAATGCTATTGTTTTGGCTTCTCAGCAGTCCAACAGCCCCAGATCCCCAGCAGCAAGTTAACTGCTCACAGGCCCCGAGGACATGAATCTTCATCACCAGACACTTTCTTACATCTGTGTAAAGTGAGGGTAAAATGGCACCACACATCTGGCTGGTGCTCAGACAACCCAGCACTACTACAAGGTAAATAACAGCATTAATCTGGAAGGAGAAGGAGACTCATCAGCACTAGGCAGATTTGGGTCATCCTTCTCAGGGCATCTTTCCAGCTGCATGAGACCAGGTCCCTCCACAGCCCTTCCCATCACCTGGGACCCAACAAGAGTCCGGCATTCAGGCTCAGAGCATACCTGCGGCATTCCACCTCCACAACTTCTGCGAGGCGGCTCAGGTTGCTGCGGACCAGGAGCAGACCCCGCAAAGCAGCGGGTTGTTGATGGCTAGGCAGCTGCTCTACTCTAAGCTCCAGCCTTCGAGGGCTTACACATCAGCCTTAGAAATTCCTCCTGGTTGAAACTTGGCACAAGTGCTTTTGGGTTGGGAAAACACTAATTTCTACCAAATTTGGAATAAATCTGTGTAGATGTTTCTACACTGCAGGAATGGAGAAGATGAAAAAAGAGCTACTATTTTTGCGAACAATACTTACAGGGCCTTCTTCAACTTGAAAAGGACTTTGCTATTCCAACTGAAATTTTGCATGTCATTGATACCAGCCACCCCAGCTTGGTGTGAAGCTTTGTTCTACTTTTTTCTCAAAACATTGTTTGTTTAATTCCAACAGGGGGTTTTACAAACACAACGTTTTTATTACCAGAAAAAAAACCCATACAGCACGAGGCCTTGATCCTGCAGGCAGAGCTGTGAGCAGAAACCAGTGCCTACATAGAGTGCTACTGGTTTCAATGAGGACATGTATTTACAAGGAACTGCCAGCTGTGCAGATGCTGCTGCAGAGTGAAGGCTGTGAAGTACAGCATGGCTGTCAGTCAGGCATTCTAGGGCTCCAGGAAGATTAAATGAATCATCGCTGCACTTGGATTCAAAACCACACCTTCAGTCTAGCTCCTCCTTGCCATCATTTTGAACCTGAGCATCATCAACCACTGCATTTCACTAGGATGGGTTAGAAGTCACAGCTGAGTCGGGTTGCCCTCTCCAACACCACAGTAGGCTCTTCGTCTCTCAGACAATGAATTTTAGGAACTGATGATGTGATAGAGTGACACAAAATGTTCCCAGTTTAGACATCCAGGTATGAAACAGCTTTCAAGAAGTCTCGCTCTAAAGTGATGGACACCTCTAGTATCCTCTGAACTCCAACACTGGTAGAGGTGATCCCTTCTACACTTCTGTTGCAATGCCCACAGCTCTCAGGACTTCTCGGCAACACATACACTCTTCAAGACCAACTTCAGCTCTACGACAGCCACCAGAAGGACAAAAGAACTGCCATTATTCACTTCTCAGTACCAGCTGCAACACAGCAGGGAAAACAACAGGGAACTGGTAGCAAATCTGCTGTGTGGATGTCGGGCTGGGGACAAATAAGGACAACTCCATTTTATACCTGGGTGGCCTAGGAATACAATATGAGAAAACACAACAGGAGTCAGGCCTCTAAGTTTCAGATGAGCATCTTTATGCTAAAAGGCGCAGTTTTGCTGCAGTGACTAGCTGTGGCTCCAGCACATTGAATGCTCGGCAGAGGGCACAGGACAGTCCCAGTGCCCTGCACAGAGACTTGCTGAGACACTCTCCAAGCTGAGTGTTGCACCAAAGAGCACCATCCTAGCACCTGGAGTGGGTTGCTGCATGTGTTGGGAAGGGGCATGGTGCTCAGAGACTGAACCTGTGTCAGCGAGTGGCATGCTGAGCCTGCTGGGACCAGTGCAGCCATCCTGTTATAACTGGAGGAGTTTGTTGCTGTTAATTTAGCATGAGTATTGACTCCAGGGAAGGCGCATGCCCACCCTGTCCGGGGTGGCACACGAGCCTGCAGCCAGGGAATCACCACCCAGCAACAGACTCTGCTGCTGGCCTTGGTAACATGCTAAATATATCTGTATTTTCTGGCTTCTCGCAAAATGGAAGGAGTCTGAAGGACCATATTCGTCAGCTTCTTTGCCAACTACAACCAGGAGGGAAAAGCATATGGACTGCACTTCCCAAGGCTTGAAAAATGGATATTAAAAATAAATCAATAAAAGATTTTGTAAGAGTATCTTCTCCCCCTTTCTTCCCACACACTCCCCCACCCTTACAGTAGGCTGCTGGCATGTGATTGACTCTGTGTTGCCAACTTAAGTCATGCTGTGATGGCGCATACTGTAAATGGCTGGCATCTGACACTAGCGAACGTGACAGCAGCTTGCAGTGCAACAAAGCCAGCTGTTTTGAGTGCAGCACTGATGGCAGCAGACTTAAATCCAGTAGAAGAACCTGCATTACACCTGGCTGTTTGGAGTCTGCTGGGCTGCACCTTGTCATCTGCATCCTAGCTCAGAGGGGTGCAAATAAGAGCACGCTGGATACTGCACCAGGCTGGATGAACCTACTCTAAGCATGCTGCACAAATTCTCTTCCTGGTGGCTGCTGAGGCAAGCTGAACTGTGCTGCAGAAACAAGGCTTCCAGCACAAACCCAAGGCTTGCTCACGTTTGCACCAGTAATGCAGTTTGTTATGGTCTCTTTAATCCTGGACGCCAGCAAGGGGTTCCAGAGCAGACACGTTTCTGGTTTTAATGACTGCACTGTATGTCCCATCAATCATCAGCAGTTCTCATGTGAAAATCTCTAAGCTAATGTTGCTTTTCACACACTGGAGGCTGCAGTAGGCTTGCGCCCTGACTGTGCTGTCTTTTCCACAGACACTGATGACATGTGCAATGACTGACAGCAAAAAGAATGAAAAGAGACCAGGCAGGAAAGGATTTCCATGTTTTGCACAAAACCAGGCACCAAAACACAGCTTGTCTACATAACTTTTCCCTGCATGAAGCAGCAGATTTCCACCTCCCTAAGAGTAACTCAGTGGGGAGGCACATTCAGAGATGTGCTGGCCCTGCTTACTCAGTGCCTGTCGCTCCAGCGCTGAGGCATGAAATGCTGTCTGCTTTCCATCCCACTCAACACATGCACACAGAGGCCTTCTCCTGACCAGGGGTCCTCACTCCTGCCAGAGTCTTGCATGGCTTTCACATATGCAATACAACCTCAGCCACCATGGTGTCTGCCCCCACATCTGGAGGGCACACAGAGACCAGGCTGCAGAACTGCCTGCAAAGTGTGAATTGTCATGCAACAGTGGGAGGCAGAAAGGGGGGAGCTCTGGGTTTCATCCCTGTGTCCATGCAGCACAGCTAAGAACATGTACTGAGCAGCACGTGCTGCTCCAGGTCTACCCCTACTGCCATCTGCTCTCTAAGAAAAGAGAGATACTGGGAGGCAGACTTGGTATCTGGTAATGCCCAAGCACCAAGTCCTTTACCCACCCTGTAGGGACTTGCAGCTTCAAAGCTACCCTTCCAGGAAAGCAAACCACCATGGTATTGGGAACACTGTCCATCCACCATCCCAACTCAAGCGCTTCATGCTCACTATGGTTTGTCCTTAGCAATTTGTTCCAGGGCTGAGCAACTGGCATGCTGGCTGGATTGCACAGCTCATCCTGCCATCTCCAATGCTGCATCGCAGTCCTCTTTCCACACAGGTAGAGAGCTGTGCCAGAGGGAGGGAGATGGCTGTCCCTCTCACTGCTGGAGCAAACAGCTTCTGCTCAGCAAACAACATCAAATAGCATGGAAATAGCATGTTTTCAACTGGAAAACAAAGGACGCTGGAGCCAACAAGTCAGCCTGATCATTAGCTAGTGTTACATCTCACAGGTAGGTGTTCATGCAGCCAAGCTGTCACTCACTGTGGTTCAAAGCCTAGCTCTGTACATACCTTATCTGCAATTCATTTCTACAGGCTAATGAAATGTTAAAAGTTATGCTGCCAGCTGAGTCAGTGAGAAGTATAACCTTGCAACCTCCCTTGAACATTGACCCTGGCACAGTACATCAGATAACTTCTGCTTAATAGCAATGCTTTTCTCCTCACAGTGTTGGAGCAGCTCACTTTTACAGAGAGGTTTTAAAGTGTAATTATGTACAAAGCACTCCTCAGATGTGTTCTCATGCAAGGCTGTTAGCCCACCTACAAGGATCCTAAAAACCAGGTCTAGAAGGATGTAGAGAAGTGACACATCACCCCTAAGCCTACACACATCAACTTCACCTATTTCCTTTGTACCTATTACTTGTGTATTCCCCAGACAAGGGACTCCAGCACATCACTCTCCCTGCAGCTGTAAAGCTCCTCCTGATTCTCAACTGCAGTTTTGCTCCTCCTGCAACCAAAGCCTAAAACTTCTCTTACCCCAGAGGGCCAGAACAGGAATTACTCCCTTCCTCTTTGAGGAAGGGCCCATACTTAATGGCTGCAGTCACATCTATCCCCCTTCCTCAGACCTCTCTGCTCTAGACTATGCAAACCACACTCTTTCAACTTCGTGAGCATGCTCTCCAAGCCCTTCATTAGGCTGCTCCCCCAGTCAGCCTGCACCCCTGCTGATGTGTGTGCATGCACGGGGCACCGCGCTCCAGCTAACCCCTTACCAGTGCTGTGCAGGTATGGACATTTTTCTCACATGTCCTGCAGATAACACTGCTGCTTATACAGCCCTGCATGACATTTTCTTTCCTTCTAACAGTGTAACATTTCTGATTCACTCTCAACAAGCCTTTTCCAGAACTACTGCCTTCCCAGCTATGCTGCACCCTGTGTCATGCAGCTGATTCGCTTAAATGCAGTATTTCGTATGCTTTTATTGAACTTGCATCCCTTTTTATGGGCTATTTTTCCAACCTGTCAAGATTATCTGCAATTCCACATCTGGTTCTCTAAAGTGGCTGTAGTTCCTCCCAGCTCAGAGCATCCTACCAATTTAACAAGCATACTCTCTCTCCATTCCATCATTCAAGTCATCAGAACGAAACAAAACAAAACTGAACAGTCTTGCCAAGCACATCCTTTCAGACTGCCACTGAACTCACTTTTCCAAGCTGTTGTGGGTTGTCACATAAAAGTTTCTCCAATGCTTTGTTCCCTGTCTTGTTTAGAAACTGATTTGTGCCATGTCAGAGACTCCCAAATCTAATGCCAGCACTCCATCCTCCCTATCTCTCTGAAACAGCCCATCTCAAAGGCTTTCCAGTTCTACCGCTTCTTCTGCTCCTCTCTGGACACCTGTAGGGATGCTTGAGAGTTAGTGTTCTGCACCCCTCCTGTGCCAGCATCTCTACTTGCCATCAAGCATGCATTTGTACACAATGTTGGGTACAAAGAAGCTGGTGGTCTGAAGTTACTTGTAACAGCAATAAAAAAAAATACAGCACAGCTAGTTGCTGACATTTTTCAAATGCAGGTGTAACACCCATTTAGAGAGAGCCCAAAGACTGCTGTTACGGTGTGGATCCTGCTGTGAACAAATCATAGCTGAAAACAAAAAGCAAAACGTATCTTCTAGTTAGCATTACCAGATGGCAATCAGCCTCGAAGGGAAGGGAAGCAATGTAGACTTCCTATCATGCAGAAGTTTCAATTTCAATGCATGTGGATAAAAATGCGAGAGTTAAGGTTAATCTGGTAGCTTCCAGGTATGGATAATATAGACCCTGTGAAATGCGTGTTCTAGCTAGGAATAAGTACGGTTCGTGAATACATAATTTGCTGGAAATAGGATTCAAACAGCCCATAAAGAGCACAAACCACAATTTTGCAACGTCTCTAAGATGAGCTTTGCCTAACTTCTTTGAACTTCCCACCTTTGGGTCCAAAGAGCCACCTCCCTGAGCCTGCACACACAGTTGAGAAGAAAACTGCTAAAAACACCCCAGGTGTTACTTTGGCCCTGCTGAGCTCCCCTGCAGTTGTTTGAGAAACCTCTTCAGATTTTATGCTGTTCTGAACTATGCTCTGAGCTGTGGCAGCAGTGTGTCAGCTCTGATCTGGGGCTGCTCAGGTGAACAGGGACATCTTTTGTTGGGGTACAGAGGACAAGAGTCAGACCTGCCTTTCCACACAGCTTCAGTGGAAAAACCTGAATATCTATTGCAAGCTCCCCGGGCTACCAACGCTCCTAGCACTCTCAAGGCAGCCCCAGCTTGCCACTGAAACAGTGACTGAATTTCATGGCTTCAATGAATGTCAGGTCAAGCCCTTTCTGAGCAAGCCTAGACTTGATTTTGACTGAAATGAGTGAACCTTGATGTTTTGCATGATTTCAAATGAAAGCAGGTGACGTTGGGCAGCTATGACAAGAGGTTTGGGTCCTTTTGAACTGAGAGCTCAGAGCAAAGCTCAGTGGCACGTGCAAGTGCAAGGCAGCTAGAAAACCCTCAGAGCAAACCAAGCAGACGTGCTGTGTTCACCCTGCTGAAGCGAGGCTGGTGCATTTTACACAGTCCCAGTCTGCCCAGTTCTCTCCCTACAGCTGTGGGGCAGTGCCCTGGCAGGCCAAGTAACTGTAGGTGTTTAGGCTTAAAAAAACAGTTATATCCCTCTGCAACTTTAAAAAAGCAGGTTGAACACAGCCACTTCAGTCCAGGTAGGGTCTAACTCATTTTATGTCCAGTGAGTTAGAAAAACACAGACGGAATGGGAAACAGACAAAAATCCCTGGCTCTAGGACACCGGTGCTGCTCTTCAGCCTCCCCATCTCACCCGTGACCGCTCTGCTGGGATATTTTTGCTTTGCAAGGAGATGGAAGGAAGGACAGGAGGAAGAAAACGTCAGCATCATTTTTGCAAATGTATTCGAGTCCAGACAAAAGCTGCCAACAGCCAGCTGAGGCGACTGCTGAACAAACACTGCTAGAGACCTGTAACACCTCCATCTCTTTCTCATTCCGGCCTTTGTCTATGAAAGCCAACCTCTATCACAGACACAAACCAGGGCTGAACAGGCTGTGCCCCTGTGCCACTGGCTCAGGGGACTACGCTGTGTTGAACCTCTTCTCCATCACAGGACTGGAAAGCAAGCTGCCCCTTGCCACCAGACACACCCACTGTGGCACATGGCCAAGCTGACGGGGCTTTGGTCATCTACCTATCGTACAAATGGACAGGTCTCCATCAATAGGCATTATGTGAGGAACAGCAGCATTTTGCCCAAGCAGGGGACATGCTTCCCACTGTGTGGCACAGTTTAGCAAGTGAACAATTTCACCAGTGTATACATGTATATATATATAAAAGTAGTATACTGAGCACATAACATTGCTTCACTCACACCAGTGCAAGAGACAGTCATCAGATGCAAATTCTGGGAACAAACAGGTGCACAGCGTGGACAAATCCCACTGCAGATGCCAGCCCATTCCAACAGTGTGTATAAAACTGCAAAGCACTTGGACAACAGGTTTCTCAAGATCAGATGCACTCTGCTGGGATTCAAACATGCTTATCTAGGACTCTCTCACAAACTCTGCAGCCTCAAAATGTTTGTCAAGCTTGTTTTTGTTACACAGCTCAAACCAGAGCAGAAGAGAAAAACAAAGCAGAAACAGCAGCATTTCTACATCCTTGTCTCCCTTTTTGGTATCACCTTAACCAGTGACAGTTACTCACAGCTTTGCCAATAACTTCAAACCACTGAACTCAGAAGGCAAATCCAGCTCCATACAGAAAAGATGGCTCGTTAGCATGGAGCTCAAGTATTTATGCAAGTACCATCACCCCGGCATTTTTTGTTATTATTTACTTTAATTAGAAACAGGGGGGACATGCAACTGCTGTATTCCAGTAGACTCTAAGCAGCCACAGGCACCAGCCTAAACTCCCAAATCCTCATTCACCTGGCAATTAGGGAAACCGAGAGCTGCTCTGAGTGAAGTTTTACTTTTCCACATTGCTGAATACAGCAATGTTCTGCTGAATTTCCCCAGGACAGCACAAAGAGGTCGTGGTTGTCCTCCTGCTTTCACGCAGGATTTTCATTCCAAGCTGTTTGTTATACTTGAAGGTTCTTACAAACTCGGAGCAGTTATTTTGTTGGGGAAAAGCCCTGTAGCTCCTTCATTATATTTTTACATCTTGACAACTCTTTCCAGCTCTGTTCTCCTGCCAAGCTCTCTTCATTCAGGCCAATGGTATGCTCTGTTATGCTCAATGAAAAACGTGTATTGATTTTAACATTTTTTGTTTGTGGAACATTTTTGCTTGCTCCAAGCAATGGACAGTGTTTACCAAGTCTAAGAAATATATATTAAAAGAGTACAGCACTGTCAAAGTGTATTTTTTATGAGCTGTAGAGCCACAGTGCAGAAAAACACGTTTATCTGGGAGATTACTACTTGCAATGAACAGCAATCTCTTTCCACAAAAGAGAGGAATAAAGACTTCATCGAGCTCTCTTCTTTTGTATTCGCCAATACATTTTGATTAGGCTACATTTTGTGAACCGTATCAGTCTGTTACCACCACATATTTGAAATGAGGTTAAAACAGAATAGTAGTATCATCAATTTAGAGCTCCAAACTGATCATTTTTAATGTCTTCCAAGTATTATTCCACTACTCTCCCAGGTTCAGGAATGTTAAAAGCACAATAAAATAGGTTTCTTTAATACAGTATCAAATACAGTCTCTCTCCAAGTGAAATAAGCTTTTACAGACATCCCTGGCCACAGACCTCCTCAAGCAACTGATCAATAACAATTACGAAGGACGGCATTTAGCACCGGGTAAAAAGAGCACCTTTAGGAGCATGTTTAGCCCTGGGATCACTGCACGTATTTAAAGTAGGATGCAAAGCATGTGACATCTTGCAATGTTAATATTCCTGTGGGTGAATGTTTAAAAGTGGGACTATTTGTAAAGAGATCAATTCTACCTGGAAGATAGAAACACTGGCATGTCATTGATTTTTCTTTTGTAATAAATTACAAAAAACCCACACCAGTCTCTGGAACAATATTGCACAAGTAGTGTATTAAAAAAACCACCACAAAACCCCACAGAAAAACAAACAAAATAAAACTTCTAATATGTCTTCCACCTTTTGTCTCCCTCAGTTCTGTCCCTCCCAATTGCTATTACACCAGGCCAGCTTTTGAAAATACCAAGTGTATACAAGATTCTCTTGTCCCTTAAACCACTTTTTCATTGCAAAGCCCATAATTCAATTCTACAACTTTCACTGGCTGATTGAATCTGTCAAGGTCATATGGAAAGTTGATGCTTCTGACCTTCCTCTACCTACAGTGTCTGTTGAATATTACAATTGCAGCAGGCAAACCACACGTAGACAGAAGCAAGCAAAGTACATTAAAGCCCAGGAGAATAAATGTTAAAGCACTGTGTTCATGAATACAAATATCGGACGCGTGACCACCTCCGTCAGCCTCACTCCTTGAGTTTACACAAGGGAGATGGCAAACAGCAAAGAGCAGAGATTGATAACGAAGTGTCCAACCCAAACCCTCCCTCCTGTCCTGCAGAGGGCAAAGCCATGCTCAGAAAACCTTATTCTTGCTGTGTTTTGGAAAGCAAAATGAAGTTGCAAATAAAAAGATTTGTGGGTGGCTGCGTTTGCTGTGTTGTTTTGAGGTGGTTTTTTTTTTTTTTAGAACTTGGCAGAATATAACAATTTACCAACTAAGGATTAGCCCAATTTTTGTTTGTGTTGTTGCTTTGCTCAGAAAGCAACAGCTTAATGGGCACAAACAGATTCCTGGTTTTCAAAAAATAATGAAAAAAACTTTAAAAAAAATATTAATTCCATCTGGGCTGACAATTCCCAGGGAGAATCTTCAGTCTGGAAAAAATAACTCTGCAGGATGTGCTTCAGCCTCAGCTACTGAGGGGCTGCCAGGGGGTAACGCAGCAGTGCCCTGAGCGGGGAAGGATGCTGGCTGGGCTCTGCCAAGCATGCTGATGGCTCCTGCTGGGGCACGCCGTGGCACTGCCACCCTGGCTTTCCACCCTTCAGCTGGAAACACCAAGATATGTCAGAACAGGACACGACAGTCCCTCTGTGCATTAGCTTAAGCCACCAAAGGAAATGACTGCAGCGGAGCAGGCAGATGCAGCAATACAGGAGGGTGATACCCTCAGTCGCCACCCCAAGATTTGCTCCCAGACGTCCGTCAGAGCCCAGGGGTCTGATGCTCCAAGGTACAGGACACCTTTCTCTTCTTGGCTGAGATCTGCCTAACAGCAGAGAGAAAGAGAGCAAAGCCAGCTCCCCCTGCTCCTCACCCTGATGTCGCCAGCTCCTCTCCTACTTCTACTCCTCTGTCCCGTTGCTCGGCTCCCTTCGCTCCTTCCCATTCGTCTCTTCCCTGTCGCACACCGAAGCCCACCCCTCCAGCCACCTTCTCCCATAGTGGTGCCTCTCTGGCTACAGTCAGGTTCACCAAAGACCAAGCTTTGTCCTCGTGCTCCTGCTTCAGCCACACGTGCCGGGCAAGTTTGTGCACAGCACTCCCTCCGCCTCCCCTTCGCTCTGGCTTTGTGGAGAAGCTACCAGACTACCATGAGAAGGGCTGACTGTGTGCCCCTAACTCCACATGCTCTCACTCACCTCTGAGCAAGGACCCCAGATCTTTCTGGCCATGCCTGGCCTCAAATTTCACACTCATGGTGTAATGAACTTGCTGCTGGTCAGAGGATTAAAGGCGCAGATACAAAAAGCACCTTTCAAGAGAGCTCTTGCAGCCTGCTAAGCACAGCAGGCAAGGACCACACATCTCACACAGGCCCTGGCTTCCAAAGAGGGCATCCAGGCCAAGCGACATTGAATCACAGCCCTCCATCTAGGAGGCAGCAAGGCTTGAAGAGAAAGGAAGGAAGACAAACAAAGAAAAAAACCAAACAAAAAGAAAGCCTGCCTTGCCCTAGGCAAATATTCCACCTCAGTTAGCTTTTGCAGACTGATCTATTTTACCGTGTTATTACAGCCAGTAACATATGCACATTTAAGTCACAGAGGGGATTTTTCTTTTAAGAAAACACCATCAGAAGTGTTCTTTAAGAAGTGCCTGGCACTAGAAAGCAGATATGTGCCTGATCTTTGCTACCATCTCAAGTGAGAGGGAGGTTAAGGCAGTGTAAATGTTTGCTAGGACTTGAGCCCACCGAGCAGCGCAGCAAGCTGCAGCTGCAACAGGACAGCCTTTTTCCATGGAGGTAAACATGATGCACTTGCAATGCCAAAAGATAATGCACTGCCAACTCTATGGGCAAAAGAAGAATTTTACAATAACACAGTTCTGGGATAAAACTGCAAGCAGGGGGACATATTTAACCACAGTTCACATGCACTAGTCACAAGTACCACACAGGCAGCCAGCCTTAACAGACAGGATGACAAATTCTGTGCCAGTATGTGAAAACCTGTTAAATTATGATGGATTTATTAAAACAGCCTCAGCCAGAGCAAAACTTCTACCTGTCCTCATTACAATACTCATTGCAGACCCCTGTTCCCCCCAGTCTGTTATCAAGTCTCACGATGGTCTGTGCAGATTCACACTCCTTACCGCACCCAGCCAAAGCACGCTCCTGTTCCTAACGGCGCACAGTCAAGTAATAAACCCTTCCCAGGACATGAGTCAACATGGAGGCTGCAAGGCAGCCTGTTCAAGGAGGCTTTCTGCTCACCCTGTACTCCACGCTGACCTACAAACCCAGAATTCAGTCACTGCATGATGTAGAGCCCTAAGACCCCAAAATCTAGAAACAGAGTTCTGTTTTCTCCATATAATGCCAGGAATGGGGATTAACAGATAATGCATTTTGTAGAAACCATGATTTCAGATGCTGAAAGGTTAATTCCATGTAGCTGCTGATTAGATCTGTTCCCTGTCCTGTAACGAGCTGTAGGACAGGAGACTGAAAAGGTTGTACAGCCTTACTGGGTGGATGTATCCACTTTCTCCTGCAGGATGCAACTTTTGCCCTGCCTGAAATCCTGACCTAAATTCTCCTCTGAGTGGCACTGGTATAAGTGCCAGAACAGCTGAAGAAAGGAATGTGTCATGTGTGTGCGTGCATGTGTGTCCGTCTGTCCGTCTGTCCCAGCAGACCAACAGGAATGGAATGGATCAGGGCTTTCGTTTCATTTGCTTGAGTTTTTGGAGTTTGTGTTTTTAATAACTGCCAGATTCACTTATTTAGGTTTGAGAGCACAAGAGAAAAGCTGGGGGAGGTAGACACAACTAAAGCATATCCATGTGGACGTGCTTGCTTATTCAGGCTTCAGTCACAAAAAGCAAACTGATCAAATTACTGTGGGTTTTTTCTGCCCTTTCCATATTACTGCTCTGCTTTCCAAACTCCTGCCCTCAACTTCTACTCCGAGCTGCTTATCCGTGTCCCGGTCACTGGTGCAGTACAGACCGCCTGATGCTCAACCTTTTGTAGACGAGGAGGAATGCAAGGATTAGCTTTTAAAGTCTGCTTTCTATTAGAAAGCAGTCTTGACAACATAAGTTCCTTAGGCAGGCAGGCAGACACCTGACCATGTATTCCGCTTCTGCCACTGACAAGAGATAAGAGATACCTTCAGACACAGCACAATCCCTTCCTAAAAGGGCAACAAGAAATAGACTTTTCACTACCCTGATCGGGTGCTGCCAGGATGAGTCAGCTGCAATGCATTCATTTGCTTTAGGTGAGATGGGCCCATACCAGATCAGGCTAGGAGATATTTTTTTCTGCAAGGAAGAGTGACCTTTCCTGAGGACATCTGCAGCCTCTCCATCCACGTGAGAGGAGTAGCTGCAAAGAAGCTCCAGTGTCATTAGCGAGTCTGGAATGCAGCACGACCGGTGCCGACGTCAGCGAACACCCGGCTGGAAAAAATGCTCTCACTCGCTTAAACCAAGATAGATGGACTTCTGATAGGGCTCCAGCGGAAATCCCTGCACAAACTTTTGTGCAAGTACCTCTGATACAAAGAAAGAAGGACTATTAAGGAAAGTGCTAACACTTTTCCTCTGGCTGGCTAAACTCCAACAGGATGCTTAAAATCATTCTCCGAGAATTAGTACAATCAAAACAACAACAAAAAAATTTCAGTGGCATTTCTGTCCTAGCTAATGTGAGCTCTATTCCAAGTAAAGACTTCTAAAGATTTTACATTACTGTGGACTCTTCAAAAAACCCATGCAGAGAAATACAAAACAACAACAACGAAAATCCTCTTAATTCAATCTGTGCTTTATCGTGCGAGGCCGCAGCAGGGGATTTTTGGCTGTGGGTATACAAATACTCATCGATGCTACAGCTCAGGGTCCTTCTCCAATTACTACCCAAACACAGAATGAGACAGTCCCAGCCTGAAGAGTTTTCAGTTTAAATACACCAGAGTTGGTGGAAAAACCCCAGGTGGCTAGGGGAAGCCTCAGCAACACCGAGACTGCATGCCAGCCACTCCGTGCTGGACTGCTGCAGCTGCAGAGCTGCAACTGCGATGCCCTTGATGCTTTCTGAGCTCCTGCCTCCCGGCAGCAGGCAGCCTACCCTTCCCATCTCTGCATCGCTAACTAAAAGCAATCCTGCCCTGCCCATTTGCCTCTCAGCCCCCAAGGGACTTCCCCCCCCCCCCCCCACCTCTCTGAACTGTGGCGCAGGAGCAGTTTGAGAGGGCTCCGGTGGCAGAAGCATGACGCGGAGCTGGCAAGGAGGCTGTGCTGGTGCTGCAGGGTAATCCGTGCCCTGCTGCGCTGCGCCAGCCAGCAGATGCTGATAAAGCCGACAGTGATGGGTGGCAGGGGTCCTTGCCACATCCCTGAGCTCCCCCATCCCGTGGGAGAGTGCCCTGGGGAGCCGCTCTGCTCCTCCCCAGAGTCACCCCCACCTCCTTCCCTCGCAGTCCATCTCTTGCAGCTTGGTGAAGGTTTCAGACATCCCTGTCCAGCTTTTATCAACCCTGGCTGCTCTCCTACTCCAAATGCCTCTGAGTCACCCAGCCTGCTTGCCTTGCTCCAGCTCCCACCCTGCAGCATGCCACAGAGGCTTTACAGGCAACACGACTGACACAGTGGGGAGCCAAAGTCTGCTGGGAGGTAACCATGATGATTACGTCTTCATCTGCAGATGCAACGAGAAATGAAAATGACTGCTGAAGCAACAGGAGAGGCGGAGGGCAAGAGACTTCCTGGGTTGCCTTGTCCGGTCCCTGCAGACACCACACCTAACGACAGGGACGGAGAGGACAGGGGAGCTGCAGGAGGGCTAGGGGACAAATAAACCCAGAAGGGAGGAGGAAACAGAGCAGAAAGGAGAAACAGGGCATAAGGCTGCAAGTCTTGCACCATGGGAGCAAGATTTGGGAGGGCTCCTGCAGAAAGCACCAGGTGCATCTTCAATGCCTTCACCTACAGCATTTGCAAAGGAGCGACATCCCCTCCAAAGACAACTCTCTGTCTTCAAAATCCACTGGTTTATGAAACAAGACTCCCTCATGGGGAGGAAAGCGCTTTCCTTCCTAACAGCTGACATCAAACACCACCACCTCTGCCATACCTGGATGACCTGCCAAAGCCCTCCTTGCAGGCTCATCCACGTGTCAGGCTTTCAACTCCCCACTGCCCTGGCTACTCAGGTGCTATTGCATGGGCTGAAATGTCCAACCCTGCGAGGCTCTTGCTTCCTCCTGCCAAACTCAGCACTTAGCATCTGCAGCACCACATGGAAGGGACCCCAGGAGCAGAGCCCAAGCACTGCACACAGCACAACACCGCACAAAACGACCGTGCGGGATCAAGAATCACTTAACGGCGAGAAAGCAAGCTTTACTCACACTCTGATCCTTCAGGAACTGACAGCAAGAGGAAGAAACGCCAGTCAGCGGGATCAGCCAGCACGGTTAGGATTACACACTGAGGTTTTGTTTTCAAACTTTACTCGGCTGTAGCAGGGCTCTTTAAGGACCTAATCTCCGTGTGACTGTTCCCAGCACCAGCCGTGCCCCTGCGGATAATAAGGACTTAAGGAAGCGCTGTCTAATGACGGCTGCGCTCTCAGGCAGGCTGGCTGCAGCACTGCCATGTCTGTGCTGCCCCTGGCCATCTCCTCCATCCCAGCTAGATACTCCATGCTTTCCCAACTGCCCCTCTGTTTGAAAGCTGTTTTCGCTCAATAAGCACCCAGAGCTGCTCACTCAAAGCAGAAGTAAGGAGACAAATACAGTTAAAGCAGCACAGTTCGGGCTAATGGCTTAAATCCTCATCAAAACCTGGTGTGGGTACTGCTGGGCAGAGATGCTGGCATCACTAATGCAACTCAGCTGATCCCAACACTCCTGTCTGTAGTGGTTGTTTTAGGGCTTTTTTTGATACCTGTGTAGGAGAGACCAGCTAAAAGTAAGTGCTGTGTTAATGCAGAGTATGTTCAGCTAAGTATGTTCAGAGGCACGGTAAGACTCGATGCACACCACTAACCAGCCATCTGACTGGGCAATGCCTTGTGACACCATACCCGTTCTGCAGGACTAGCTAAACTGCTCCTGGTTCTCACTCTCAGGACTGTTAATTAAAGCAGAATTCATCTCCACTTTTTAATGGTTCTCTGGGCAGCCACCCCAGCAAGGGGTGGGGGCCAGCAGCATCCCTAGCATCCTTGCAGGAGGCACGCTGGTCTGGGCAGTGGGTCTTTCTCTTTACTGTGCAGGCAGATTAATAAACAAAGTAGCTTGTTTTAAACATCCACATTCCACTCTTACAAGAGAAAAACTCCCCCAGAGCACAGGCTGCCACCTTTCAAACAAGGTCAGACACAGACCTCCTCCCCCGCTGCCAATGACCTTATTAGCACTGATCATAGTTCTAATAATATCCTGCATTGTAAGCAGGCCATCTGCCGTAACATTTCACTACAAACTTGGGGAATTGCTTGGTTTGAGTATGATCATGTCCCAGCAAGCCAACTGTCCCCTCCCAGGAATATGCACCTTCCCCACAGCTTTAAGCTAAATGTTGCAGAAAGGTACCTCCAGCTCCCAGCTTTCCATCTTGGAGCTCAAGCACGTAGGGAACAACACAGAGCCATGCTCAGGTGCTGGCTTCAGATAGAGGAGGTAAAAACATAGAGTTAGAGGTCAAAAACCCGCCACTTCAGCATCACAGCCTCCAACTGCTCTGATGGCGGGGACACCAAGTAACCACGTCACAAAAACCCAAAACCAAGGCCAAACACTAACCAGATGTTCAGAGAGTCAGAAGTAAAGCGCCAAGGCTCCTGGGAGCAGAGATCAGCATTACTTTTGTGCCATGTACTTCCTACCGCATGCACAGCAGAAAGATTTTACTATCCTAACACGTTAGCTATGGTTAATTTGAATATTTTCATTGCCATTACAGGAGAGGGAGCGTTCATAACAGACAGGTAAGCTCACATTAGAACTAACTATGTTTGATAGCTATTCATTTAGAAGGAGCCAGGGTTTGAAATGCTTACTCAGTTAGGACATCTGTCTAAAACACCCAGAGTCTTGTTACTACAGTAGCTCAGCTCCACTCAGCCTTCAAAGACATTTTCTTTGTACTGCTCCTGTGAGGTCAAAAAGTGCAATTAGGCACAGAGACTGACATTACAACACTTTAAAGCAGCCTGCATCATCACATGGCTTTGAAACCCAGTTTTCCAAATCCTTGGCCTTTCTTCTAATCAAAAGGCCATCATCAGACGTAGCGTGAGAGGCTACACAGGGCAAGGAAGGGGGTCAGTGCCTCGTTCTCTGCCGTTTTATGAACAGCAATAAAACAACATTAATAAGCCATAAGAAAAACTGTGCCTGTATGGGGCAACATTCACCCAAGTGCCTCAAAGCATTTAATATCAGCATAACAATATTTATAGGGGCAGATTTTCAAAGAGCTCAGCTCCTCACTTGGAAATCTAACCACTTATTTAAACGCTCTGTGTGACATGTCAGATGATGGGGTCTCCAGAAAGCCTGGTACATCTTGTTTATATTTAAGGCTTCCAAACAGCTCAATTACTTAAGTGCACATTACTGCACCCTCCTTCAGATGCGTGAACCAAGTGGCAGAAAGCTATTGTCAGCAAACGGATTACATCAAACTGATGCTACGCCGCTGAAGAAATCCACCAACTCCACATGCTCATTCAGAGTCATTCTCCTCGAAGGCATCTTCCACCACCTTTTCCCCAGCTGGCTTCGCTGGGCTAATGCAATCATGAGCAAGAGAAGTAGCTAGGTAGCTTCACTGACACAGCAGCAAGACAGTGGCCAAGTGTGGCTCCATGTTTACAACAATCTTCTTTGCCCCAAACTCTGTCCAGGGATAGGGGCTTGTAGGTTTGGGGTATCTATTTGAATCCCAGTGTTAGCTACTGCTGTAGATCAGTCCTGGAAGATGTAAAGTTTGAATTTCCTTCCCCAGGTGGATCTGGCAGTGCCATAGCTTGCAACATGGCACCCACTGAGGTGCCAGAGCTTACCGTACAAACACACACCCCTCTGTGCTCCCCTGGCCAACTTCTGACTCACAGCCATGCAAGGGTAAATGCAAGTGCTGCCGCAGCTTGCTAGCTGGGCTTCAGCACCCCATCTCCCTCCTCCCAGTGCAGAGGAAACCCCCAGGGCTTGCAGAGCACTGCATTGCATTTGAACTGGGTCACAGGCACAGAGCTTCTGCTTGCAGATCCAAGCAGACTTGGTGGGACCACAACCTCCAGGTGGAGGTGGACAGCCAAAGGTGGCAGAGGAAATGACCACAGGCAGTTCTCCCCCTTTGGAGAATGGCCAAGAAGACCATTTCCCTCTCTCAAAACCTGATGCAACAGCTCACTTCAGCACAAGAAGCTCTTTGCTGCCCACAGGAATTATACAGTGCTTAAAAGCAGGCTTAAGTATTTCGCAGAACTGGAACCTCAGTCTGGAGGGCTTTGCCCTTAAAAAAGGGAAAGTAAGCCTCAGGAGCAGGAGATGGCATGCCACGGCCCGTGCAACATCGCAATATGCCCATAAAAGGTTTCAGAATGTATCTGCTTAAGCACACACAGCAGCTCAGAAGGGTTTAGAGTCACATCCCAAAAGAATTTCTCTCCTGCTTTTTTAGGCAAGTGTGAGCAGCAGTCAGCACTTTACCATCATCTTCCCAACCAGAAAACCAACGTTACTCTTGGCTGATATTAATAATGCAAATGCTGCTGGCTTTATTCTTTGGGGATGGTGGTTTGCTCACACCACAGGGAAAAGACCAGGGCATCGGGAGCTGCAGACAGGAGCAGAGGCCCTACACTGCCAGGGCTGGCTGGTGAGGAGAGGCGAGGTGAGGCTGGCAAGAAAACCCCACTGCTGAATTTACTTGGCCGGTCTCCCGAAGAGGCTGGCCTCCAAAGTGCGGTCTCAGGACAAATTTGTGGCCACATTCTGCTTTCCAACACGTTCAAGGGAAAATGCACACAAAGTCTGAGGCCTAAGGAAAAGCTGTAATAAATTCATTAGCTGCAGGAATAAAGAAAAGGACGGTGGCCCTGTGCTTGCCCCTTGCACCGGCAGTGCCTCCCAACATGCCAGCCTGTACCCACACCTCTGCCAGCCTCTTGAACCTGACCCAGGGACACCACGCATGAGAGTGGGACCCCCAAACATCAGGTAACAGCAAAGGCATCTGCTCCTATGCAGGCAAGCCCTCAAGAGATACGTGGAGTCAGGAGGTCTGGGGCACAGAAGGTACTCTCCACGTTCAGAAAGAAAAGACCTTCAGAGGACATTTCTACAAACGCAAGCCCAGATCTGGTGTTACCCTGTGACGGTGCACTGCCACAGCCAGGAGATCAGTTCAGTGTCCCCCTGATGAGTCAAACCCCGGGCTCACCCCAGTGGGGGCTGCCCACCCCTCAGGCCCTCCAGGAGGGCTGCCAAGAGACTCTGCTTACAGGTGTCCATGGGAAGGCAGAAGAGTCCCAATGACTTCACCTTGCAGCACAAGATGGGTGCCAAAGACCCACCAGGGTCCCTCCCCACCGATGCTTTGATACTCATCAGGCCAAAGTCACCCCGAGGGCAAGACGACTGCCTTGGAGACTCTCACTCCCAGGCCTGGCTTCAGCAATGCCACACAACGGGCAGGGGAAGAGTCACGTTGCCTTGTGCCATCAAAGGAGTCAGACGAGGAACAATGCAACAGATCCACTGGAGGTGGGAGAGGATAGTGGGAAGAGACATATTCCTCTCCACAGGAAAACATACCAGACAGGGAGAAAAGTGTTCAGAAGTGACTTTCACTGTTATCTCTATTAATTGATGAATGTGTTCGCATTGACCAAGCCTGTACAACAGTCCTACAGCTTTAGAAGGGGAAAGCAACACAGATGCTTAGATTTGCCGAGCATCCACTGCAAAGCAAATACCTGAAGCCTGAGCCTGATGGAATCATAGCCAAAGTCATCTAATATCCACCCTCCACATGAGTAAGAGTCTGAGGTCTGTTAAGTAGGCCAATCTGGCATTTGAGGGACCAACACTTTCGGGAGGAACTTGTCCAAGCCTAATCAATTAAGAAAATGCAAACTCCAAGTATTTAACTACTGCTGCTACTACAAGTGTCACACTGACAGCTTTAGAGTGCATTTCCTTTCAGACAACTCCCTGCAAGCTTCCTCACAGGCTCTTAATACCCACCTCTGCACTGATGGCAGCAACCTCTGTACCGACTGACTGGCAGTTAACAGTGTGGCCCCCTCCAGCTCATATCTCCAGGAGTCCCCAAGAAGCCCTATATACTGGGACGGGCTCACTTCTCATGGTTTCCATCAGAGCTACACAGTACTCCCAGGACTTCCTCCACTCTTCCAGCCATGAGCCGAGAAGGGAGCATCCCTCCAGGGTAGCACCAGAACTAGACTACGCACCAGGAAACCTACGGACATCCCACCTTTCTTGCCATGTTACCCCTGGACAACACCACGTTTTACAAATCACACATCCTTGGAAATGTAAAGGCCAAGATAAAGTGTTCTCTGCTGAGGCTGTTCAGCTGCAGAAAGAACCAGCAGAGATAAGGACTGGGCCAACCTCTTCTCCCTCCATAGCATGCCTCAAAAATCACCTGCTTGCTTTAAAGCATAGACAAGGAATTCCTGCCAAGGACTCTGCCTTACATCTTTGCAAATGGCTGGCAATGAGTAAGACCTTCCTGCCCCTTGCTGTCTATTGCTGTTCCTGCAGCAGAGTCACCAGGTAACACCAGCCTGTTTCCAGTTACATGCATTCATCACCCAACACCTCCACGCAGAGTGAGGACCAAGGGGACTTCAGCTCAGACGCTGGACTTCATATTCAGCGTCTAAGTCGCTCTGTCCTCCTGCTAACCCTGTTGCAGAGGCAGTAACCTGCAACAGAGAAGCAAGGGGACAGCACAGGGCAGCAACCTTTTAAACCACAAGAGCAAGATTCACCAGTGCTCATCTGTCATGGTTCAGCTGTCAAAAAGTCACAGATAAATGAAGCGACACTGCTGGGACACGAGAGAAACCTATGGATAATGCTAAATAAAGCAAACATGCTCTGCACAGACCTCTGTCCTACAGAAAGATCAGCTAGGCAGATTAAAGCAACAAGGTATATCTTTTCCCTGGAAAGCTGAACATGCCTAGGGAGGTTACGCACCATCCAAGTAACCAGCCTGAACCCAACAGAAAGCATCTGCAGTCCAGACACTGGAAGGTGCTCAGCCACAGGCACTGCCAGGTGAGCACCTCCATCAGTAGTCTCCATCCCACAGCTGTGCCAAAAAAATTCTGGAGACATTGCAGAGAGTATACACAGCATGTGGGCCAATTAAATTAAGCTGAGAAAACGTGGAGCTGCTTGTAACCCATAGACAAGAAGGGATCAGGCCTCAATATTATTTTTTTCCATGAGCTCTCCTATTCCCCTTGAAGTACCACTCTATTTTGAGAAATACAATAGCAACAGTTCTTATAAATAAAATTGAGTCTAAATACATTTTCCTTGACTTTCAGTGTTTGATTCAGTAGTTATAAAAAGCACTTATGATGTGCCATAAGACACATGAGCATCCAGACAAGGCAGAAAGCTGCTGCATATCTACCTCTCATCGCCAAATGCTATTGCCATGCAGGTTAAGTGCCTTAATGACAATTGGAAAAGTGAAGATTTCTTACAAAGGTTAGTTGGCTAAACATTGTTCTTCTGGTTTATTTGCATCTCCATTACACTGAGCTGAGACATGCAGTCAGAGTGTCTCCAAAAATATCTCTATGGCTTTGTTTGCTTTCTTCTTCCTCTGTAAAAGCGTAACCATATGCTAAGTTTAGTGGGTGTTTTTAGTTGTTTCCTAGTTTGGAGTTTATTTCAATTAAAAAAAAAAAAAAAAGATGTGATTGCAAACCAGTAACAGTCAGAAATAATTCTAGTGAAGTCAGCATAAAACAGGTACAAATTAGCATGAAAACTATAAGGAACAGCCTCAGGTACACCAATTTCAAGATCATATGGTACGTTTATTGCCTAAGCACAGTGAACTTTTTAGATTGCCATGGGACTTTGCATACTATTACTGATAATAACACTTCTTTTAGAAAACAGACAATTTAGACAAAACTGTACTTTTAACTCTTGATTTTATGCCTGTTCACAGACAACTCGCCTTTTTTTTTCAAATATAGAACTGCTTTGAAACACGCAATAGCTTAACGATGTTTTTTAAATTAGACCTCCCAAAGTCAAAATCATACCCCTGAAATTTTCACCACACTATTTTCTGTCTTTCAAAACGCTCTTCAAAACTTTGATTTGCATATGGAAACATCTACATTCATAAAGCAAATTTAAAAAAAAAACAAAACACACCACACGTCACAAAGTCGGGCTTGTAATTTTTTTTTTAATCCATGAGTCCATAGTGCAGATACCCAAACTGTGAGAAATATAAATCAAAGCCTCTGTGAACACCTGGTGTGCATTACCTACATATTTTTATATAATACATCACTGTGTCCTAATGCCCCATCTCTCAGCTTACTGCTCCATTAGTGGTTCTAGTGACCAAAGATGATGCTTTCCTCCTTGCTGACATCTTTAGAAACTTAAGAACACAACTAACAATTTGCTGGCCAGGGAATTAAGAATCACACAGCCTCATACCGAGCCTGCCTGATCCAGCCTGAATAGGAAGGTTAATGACTTGATAAGCACTTGCAGACAGCCCACCACAGTGCCACGACAAGTCTTTGTATGAATTTCCACGAGCCAGCAAACTGTTTCCTGACCCTTGCAAAAAGCACCAGCTATGCACGGGACAGAACACACCAACCAAGCCCAGGAGAGCAGCTGATGAATGTACCCAAAGGCCATGTGGGTTTACAGCGATGACAGTACACTTCTCTCCTTTGCTCAAAGCATCTCAGAGGTGCCATGGGACCTGCCTAGGAGGTACCACAGAGCATTGGCTGCTGCCCAGCAGCCCTTGTGGTGACTTCTGGAAGGGGGGTGGCCCAGCGGCAGCTGGGTCTTGCGCCTCTGCACTGCCCTCCACAAAGCAGTGCAGCTTAGCCTCCCATTCACACAAATTAATTCAGACAACACTGTTCTTCCAGAATAATGAGGGGGGAAGCGCGAGTAGAGAATGAGAGTTCTCTTGGCATCTGATTCAAATCTGTGAACAGCTTCTCACAAGGAACTATTTTTAAGTTTCCTATCAATCTGCTTGAGAAAGGTTCCTTCTGCTGCCTACAAATGTGCAACCTCCCCCTTCGAAGAACCGCAGCTCAAGACAGCAAGATCCAGTCCTGCACTTCCAACCTAATTACGACCCAGTATTTCACGACCAAAGCATTGCGCAACGACACAACGCTCCTGCAGAGCATGCCCTGGTGAACCCCACCCGAGCACCAGTGAAGGCCCCCCATTACCTTCAGGAGTCCTGCGTGTTCTTCACAAGCTTACAGGTAGCACACATTCACCGGTGAAACAACCCACACTGAGGCAGTCTGACTGCTTCTGAAAGCATTACTGCTCTTACCACTGCAACAGAGGCAGAACCGCTACATGAGATTGAGGGGGAAAAAAAAAAAGAAAAAAGTGAGATGCAGTAAGCATATAGATGCTGTGCATGACCTGACCAGCGAGGTAAAACCATTGTATGCTGGGTTATCAGAAGTTCCTGTATGAAGGCATTGTTCAGGCTTAAGAGGTCTGTGAGAAAAAAACACAAGCAACTGCACTACACAATGGATGCAGATAAGCAACCTCTGAACAAAGCCCTGGGCGACTGCAAGACAAGGGGAAAACTTATTAGCTGCAAGCATCCTATATCCTGTCTCCAATAAAGCAACACAGATGTTCTGCTAATGCAGGGCGTGAAAAGATGAAAAGAGCACTAAGCAGCTATCGAGCCCTCCACAGGAGAGAGGGTCAGTGTTCAACAGCTGTCGGAGGGAAACAGCGGCCGAGCGCACAAAGACATCCACAGGACGGGCAAGTAAAGCCTCTTCTTAACAGGTCTGAGAATGTAACATCTCTCTCGTCACCAGTAAGGGAGGCCACCGTTATGACCACGAATCCCTTGACACTATTGCAAACAGGGCTTTGCAAGCCCAGCTCCAGTTCAAGAACAGAAAGACCATTGTTCGAGAGTTTAGTCACCAGGGCGGTTATCTCCACTGCAAAACGCATGGTGTACGCACACACACAGGCTGCAGCGTTGGAGACCGCACCTCTCCACGGCACAGCAGAACTGGGGCTATGCCCAGTGACAGCTACCTGATCCGTGGGTCTGGAGGAAGGAAGTACTCCAAGACCCCCTTCTTGTCTGAGAAGTGGGGTGCAGAAACAGTCCCATCATCAACCCTTGGCCAAGTGCTCGGCAGAGTCTGACCTCTCCTCCTGGTCTACTTCCCAAAGGCAGAGCTGTCGGCCCTCCACAAGGCTTTCCTAAGCCTGAAAAATCTAGAAAATCTGTTCCCTGGAAAATTCAGGCCACTTAACTAGCACATACTGGGCATCTGCTACTGTGTCAAGAGGAAACTGCAACAAGAACATTATTTAACAGCCATTTACATGGGAAACAGGCTGAGCTGTAGAAGATCATACCCTACTCCTTTGGCATTTCTTTTGCATTCTCAACACTGTGTTCCCCATCTCATTGCCCGCTGCTGAAGCAGGAGAAGTGCTTGTTTGTGCCAGTGGGTAGGATTTGAACCCCAGCTACCCATAGACCTGGTCCTGCACATCTCATAGCCCCAGCTGTGCGGAGAAGGGTCGGCACAGAGAGCCTGAGCATGCTGCAGACACTGCGCCACAAACAGACATGGGGAAGTGTCACCCACCAGGTGACACTGGACTACAGCACAGCTCAGAGCTGAGCCAAGCTGGGTGGCTGCACAGGGGACATCTCCCCAGGACGCTGCAAACATTAGGCAAGTTCTGCAAGGGGCATGGTACTACCCTACACAGCATGAGAGCACTCCTTTCGTTTCACAAATAAATGCTATAAAATGTAAACATATTAATCTCTTCATTCAAAGTATCTGCACTGCCACTGGCTACAATTCAAAAGTTTCAAGGGCATAAAGAACATGAGTTATTTTCCCTCCGATAAAAATATTTTTGTCTCTCACTGTCAGCAAACCAGCAATGCAAATGAACATTTGAAAGTCACTGTATAACTAAGACTCATTGCATATAATCAGATTAAAAAGAACAAAACCGAATGCAAATAGGAAGCTTGAGCTTCTTGGTAAAAGGGAACAGCAGTCAAAATATGAAGAAGCCACAAACAGTAATAAAATGGGTAAATCCATGTTAGACTGGATCCAGCCCCAGTCTGAACCTGTGCATACATAATTCCACCAGTTCTGTTACTCGTTATATTCATACAAATAAATCCAAATCTTTTCAAGCAACAGTTGAAGTTCAAGGGAAAACTTCTAAGCTTGTAAAATTTACCAGATTCCTTCTAGGAACTCAAACAGGTTAATTACTCGATCAAAACATAAAATACAATGCCAAGAGCTCTCAAAAGCAATCAGTTACCCATATTGTCTCAGGGTTTTTACCACCCTACTTAAAACACCTTTTAGGAGCCACACTTTTGGGAAAAAGAAAAAAAAAAAGTGGACATTCCTTTCCCAAGAACCACAGTGAAGCAACCCCAAACAGAGATGCTCACCTCTCCCTCCTGTGAGCCCCCCATCCTCCCGCCCCAACTCAGACCCCAGCTATTTGGTAAATTTTGAAAGTCACCCCTGGAGCTCCAATAGTGACAAGTAACCAAGAGCCATTTACTGCCTGCAAAATTGTTCTGCAAAGATAAGCACTAGCAAAAAGGCTCAGCTGTAAATCAGGCAGGCCTAGCAGAGCCATCATGTTTGCATGTCCCTTGCAGAAAGCATTTTCCCAACGCCCTTTTTTCTGGGAGCGCTGCTCTCCAAATATTTTGGCTGTTCCTCATCTACAGGACAGCGTTAGAGTGCATCTGCGACTCTGTCTCCAGGAAACACACATAAAGCTGATTCATTATCTTAAAATGCTGCTTTCATTTCTGCTCATTAAAAGCACATTTCAGATCCCTGCACCGAATGCGCAGCCGATGTGCTCTGGACACAAATTAAAGCACTGGGTTTCAGTTCTCTACTTTTCTCATTTCAGTTTCATTTGCTGCCCACAACGTGCATTCTCCATTTCGAGGACAGCTATATCGGACCTGAGCTACCATCGGAAAATACTCTGGATAAAATCCTCTCTCCCTGCAATGCCTGGCACTCCAGGCAATTGCACCTGATGTCAGACTCAGCCTAGATTTCAGGAGCTACATCCCGCACCAGCAGCATCCTCCCTGCAGAAACAGAGCAATAAACAGTTGTTCTGCACATCCCACACCCCAGCACGCCGAGCCATTCAGAAGAGAAGGAAAAGCAAGTGAGCTTAGGTAATGCACGCGTTAGACAGTCCTCACCTTTAGGGAGTCAAAGCAGGCAATAACTCGACCATTTTCCACATGGCAACTCCGTGACGGATGGGCGAACTTGCACTCTGCATCAGACCGAGAACAAGTACCTCTCTGAAACTCTCGACACACTTCTAACGTCAGCCATTTTGTATCACGAACCAGGGAAACGTTTACAGCCATATTAAAAAACAAAAATTAAAATGCAAGCAATCGCACCCTTCTTCAGGGCAATATTTACTGCTGATCTTTTTTTTTCTTCTTTTTTTTTTAAAAAAAGGGTAAAAAAGTGAATTCAAGTTAAACGTGAAGAAATAACTAACTTGTTGCTTTGGTAGAACTCCTATTCATCAGCACTTAGGTTTTCATTTAAGTCAAATCGTGTTTGTTTAAACAAGAATTAAACATAAAGCCAATCATAAAATAGAAATCTTATCAGAACAACTGAAAATCAAATTAGAGGCCAGCTCCTAAAAGTGCAATTGTAGAAGTTAAAATATAAGTGTTATATTTTGTGCCACTGCCGAAGTTACTTGCAAATAACTGGCAGACTTTCAAAAGAATTCTGTGCTCTCCAGTTAATGGTTTCAATTATTCTTGCAAAAAGCATATGCTGCTGGCAGCACTTCAGTTTGTGGAATGGTCTCGGTCCTTGGGGAGAAAACTTCGGGTTTGTTTTTTTTTTTCCTTCTATTTCTTGCTTCTAAAAATTACGGTTCGCGAGCATCAAAACGAGCAAAAGGACGTCTGAATTTTTTTTTCCTCTTTCTTTTCTTTTAAATATTTGCTACATACTCGGGGGAAGAAAAAAAAAATAAAATGGCTGAGCGAACTGCGTGTAAGTGGGGAGCAAAAAAAAGGGGGGGGCAAGGCTGGAGGAGTTGCCGTCAGGGCACGAACCGCAAGCAACGCCGAATTAAAAAGAGAGGGGGGCGAGGGGCAGAGAGAGGCAGCCCTAGACAGAAATCCAAGCAGCGGTGGCTTCAGGAAAGGCACTTTTCAGCAACCTGCAGGAAAAAGAGAAATAGAATCAGCCACGAGCCGACGGTCGCCCCCGCTCAGGCGGGCGGGAGGCTGCCCGGCCCCCGGCGGTGCGGCGCGGCCCCGGCAGCCATTGTCGGTACCAGGGGCATTTCCCGCACCAAGCTGCGCATGGGAGGAGGAAGCGTCCAATGGCGTTTATCCTTGCAGCAGCAGGCCAGGGCAGCCGACCAATAAAAGAGACCGTTTCATAGCGGCCCAGGCTGGTAGACGCTGGGTTTTGTGCCCGCCGCACGGAAAAGAGCCTCAGCCCCACGGCCCGGCCCGAGGCCCCGCGCGGCGCCCGGCAACGCCCGGGCGGGGCCGGGCCGGGCCGGGCCGGGCCGAGCCGAGCCGAGCCTCCACCCAGCCTCGGTGCGACGCCGCGCCGCGCCTGGCCGGCGATGCCCCGGCCACCCCGGCAAGGCGTCCCGCAGGGCCAGCAGCGCGGGGTGGGCTGCATCGACCAAGCAGCCCTCCCAGACTGGGAAAGGATATTTTGCTCTTTAGTCCTTTTCAGTATTTTTTTTTCCTTCATTAACCGCCCCCCCCCCCCTTCTGTAGGAAACGTTCAGGCAGGAAGAACAGCCGGTGGCTTTCTTGTATACAAAGCAGAAGGAGCTGCTACAGCTCAGCCCCATAACCACTTCGCATTTTTAAGGTGTTCTATTTAACCCATCACTAGTTGCAGAGCTGTTCAGCAGCAGCCTGGCATAGCACAGGAAGACAAACGACTGGTTCACAGTCACTCCTCTATGGATTCAGAGCCTACAAAACTAAAAGCAAACCCGAAAGGGAAACCTAAGCCACACACACACACACAAGGAAAAAATTAACTCATTGCTCACAGCTGTAGTTTTCCACCAGACTAAAAGCAACTCGAATTACTCTGACTCCAGCAACTCATGTTATACAACAAGCAACTTTCAATGCATTCCTATTCAAGGCTTCCTTGGCATCCACTAAAATGTTAAGCCGTCCCCAGAGTTTCCCATTCTAATATTAGCTGTACCAATGCTGCCTGATAGGATTGGGCTGTTTCCAAGTTCCCAAAATCCAGCCCTTTATCTTCCTGCAATACGGCCACCCAGTTTTGCAAACACTTGACAGGCGCGGGATGTTGCTCGTGTGACTGCTATTAAGACTTCAAGCTTTCGCAGGAGAAGAGCCTTCAACTACAAGAAAAGGAAGCTTAAATTCCTCTTTTATTATTGGTGTGTTATTGCAATTACACTGATCAGTAACTGAAACCTACTGGAGCTGGAACAGTCAAACAATGCTACCAAGGAAGAAGTGTGGGAAGAGGCTGTCAGCAGCAGCAGGGGGTAGGGCACAGGGGCTGCTTGATTCACAGATTGAATTATTGCACATTAAAAAACCCCAACATTTGTTAGACCTACATTGCAAGTATCTTCTAGACTAAGTAGAGTCAAGTTCATAACAAAAACTGCCCACATCCTTGCAATCCACCTTGCAGCATCAGCACAAAGGTTAGTCTGACCCATGCTTCTGGAAGGACCTTTGCATTTTTGCACATCAGGTGGGGACCAGAGACTGCAAACATCAGATTTGCTAAGCATGTTTTAAACTTCAAAAGGAAGGGGAAAAAAAAAGCACATCTAGCCACGTTCATGTCTTCTGGGTTTCGTAAGGATCAGAGATGCTCTAAATCAATTCCAATTTTGCAAACGAGGCAAATTTATACAGGAATCCCATTCACTGATGTGTGGGTTCCCTGTTCAAATGAGCTCAGCAAGCAGGAAAAGATGTGCAGAAACCTTCTGCAGGGATCTAGGGCCTGGCTGGGTGCAGCTTTTAAAAACGAGCTAGAACAGGTCAGATATGGGTGGGGATTAGAAAGAATGCTCTCTCAGAAGCTCCTCTGAGCAGACTGAAATACAACCATCTTGTGGATTAAGTACCTATTCCACAGCTTCAGACTCCCAGGGAAGTGAGGGTCTGTTAACACTGGGGCCTGAATATGGCGGGTCTGAACTTAACACACAGTTACACCAGGATGTACACAGTGTAGTAACATCTGCCACTTCCCAGCCCTTCTACCCTGAGAAATTCCAAAGAATGTAGCAAACCAAATGTTCATCTTGCTCTCACCCATGTAGCTCGGGAGCACACACGTGATACACAGACACACAGGTACATGCCTGCACTAAGCTGCTCAGTCCTCAAGATGAAAGGAATCATGTTAATGGAAAATAAGTCAAATGAATCCTACAAAACATTAAACTACATATATCAAGACATTCAGATACATGTAACATGGTTGACATCTTTGCTTTTACAACTCTTCGGGGGGGGGGGGGGGGGGGAACAAACAGTAAACTCTGAAGAAATACTTGCCAATGTCCTGCTGATGGGAACTGAGCCCCCCTGCCCCACGCCCTGCAGAAGGGCACCCTCATCCGTTCAACGCGCAAGAGCGAGACACGAGGAATATTCTGTGCTACGGGCACAACCCACCTTCCTGCAGAAGGACAGACTATCATCTCAGACCCTGGGACTAGGGCTCCTGTAGTGGGGGGAGCCAAATAAATAAATAAATAAATTTTTAATATTGGGAGCCTCAATTCTGCAGCCTGCGTGCCAACCAGCAGAGCACAGCAGCAGCACACACTGCCCCCATCATTTGTTTGCTGTGCACTCAGGAGAGCACTTAAGCACACGCTTAACTTTAAGCATGCCAACAATCTTACTGGCAAGAAGAAAACCTGAAGCATGTACTTAAGTACTTTGCTCAATCAGGGCCCAAATAAATGAATCTGCTTCACAGGTTTATCAGGGCTGGGAGGCCAGCAAGCACAGGCAGCAGTCATTGCATTTTGGCTTACGTGATCGCAGCCCAGAGGAGCACAAGTTATGCTTTTCTGCAAGTCAACAAATACAGTTCCGTCAGTGTTTGGGTTGCTGCACATTCCCTCTCCATGTGGCCACAGGGAAAGCTGAAAACACGTGCATGCAGGGCTGACATCACACCGAGTGCTGTATACTGCTGCAGCGAGGCTCCCGTGCACGCCACCAAAGGATAACACACATCAGACAGGAACCTGCCACTGACACTATAAAGCTTCAGTTCTCCATGTTTCAACTCCTGGCAGCAAATAACTGTAACCATTCTCACTATGATGCATCCTTACGATTCCCTTGTATTACCCTTCTTTTTTTTTGGGGGGGGGGGGGACGGGGACTGGCATTTAATTCATTTTCTTCTCCCACTTATTTCAAATGGGAGGAATAAAAGCATCCACGCCAAAAACAACATAAAACAAGGATAAAAAGCAGTTCCAGAAAACACAGGCTTCGTTAGCGTGCAGGAAATACAACAAAGGCTAGGTGCTGCCTTTTGAACCCTTCCCAGCAAGCCAGATCATCTGGCAGAGCTCATCTCCTCCGCTACCAGATGGGCCAATGTTGTTTCAACAGCAGCAGCATCAAAGCTGGCGAAAGCAGCAGAGCAGAGAGAGAAGCCTGGGGCCTTTATCCCTCTAAGGAAACTATAACATCCCTGAAGCCCCTGCTCCAGGGCCACTTGCTGGGCCAGGTTCTAATTGCCTGAGATGCAGGAGGATGGGGCTTGCTCCAGATGTCAGACCCAGCCTTACAGCTACTGAAGTGAATGGGAACAAGGGCAGTCTGAGGAGCAAAGGTCACACTGGGGCTTGCCTCTGGCAGGAGTGAGATGCCCTCGCTGCTTGAGGTAACGTGAGGACAAGCGTATTCACTTGACACTTGAATTCCTCCTGCTTTCCACGAAACCGATCCCCTTCCACTGACACCCCCCATGGATGTCAACTCACGAGGATGCTTCCTGACAGCCGAGTTCAGAGACGGTAATTTATGTGACAGGGTGGATTCAAGCAGCTCCCAAGTGTAAATGATGCTATTTAAAAGAGTTGGGGGTTTTTTTTGGAGAAGAAAAAAATTACTCAGAACTAGCAAGGTGGGTTCCTTATTTATTGTTCCTCAAGGATTTCTGGGTCATGACTGCTCAGATGAGAAGCAAAAGTGCTGTTGTCCTAACTGACAGTCCTGGGGAGCGAGAACAGCAGCTATTCCCCTTCACCTGAAGTGGAACAGGGACAGTGTGGACAGCGAGGGGACACTGGAGCTTTCCCAAAGCCAAGTTCCAGCTGTGCCCTTTCTTTAGCATATGTGATGCTGTTCATGCTCCTCTCCTCAACACGGACCACCAGCACATGACAGAGGAACCGAGGACCCACTCTCCTGAGCCCGAGCTCAGCCCTATACTGCCAGGCTGCAGCATGCTTTACCTAGTTTTGCAAGTTATGGTCAGTGAAAGCTCAGACCCAGCCAACGTGGATGGATGGACACCCTGGAGGCACAGCAATAGAGAAACTGCGCTCTTAAGCTTGCAAACTTCAGAGCTCAAATCTTTCAACAATTCCACTACAACTTACATCCCATCCTTGAACTATTAATGTTCTCCGAGTGTCTAGATATTGTTGGAGCCAAAAAAATACTTTTTTTTAATGGCCTTTCCTCAAAGCGCTAAATTCAGCTGGTAGCACAAATGACACTCTCACTCATCAGTCCTTGCACCTCTGAGACTATTCTGTAACCTCAGCTTTTCATTGCACCTTAATGGGTATGGAAAAGCTTGTTGCACCCACCACCTTCTCCTCGATAAGCCAGAATGGGGAACTCCTCACTCAAACAGCAGAGAGATGTTTCCACTATCAAACAATCGTCCAAATAAATGCTGTGTTCCTGGAAACATTGCATGACAAAGAGAAACGGGAACAATGAAAATAGCACATTGAACTGTTCTGTTCTGAAAGCGAAACAAAAGTTTTTAAGAGAATACCACCACCCATCCAATAGCATTTTCACATGCCCATGGAAAACCAAGTCTGAGCATCTTCTCCTGTCCTTTCTTTCTCCTCCACTTTCACAGCAGTAATAAAGAAGAATACATGAAGCTACATCCTTTACTATTCAAAGGAACCAAAAAGGTGTAGTCAAGGGCAAGGTTTTACTGGGGAGTGCTATACTGGTACATTTATTGGCAGTGATGCATGAGATAAGATAACCCATACTTGCGGGGAGCTTTCAGAGTCAGTGAGGAGGGGAAAAAAAATAAAAATAAAAAAAAATCTTCATCTAGGACCCATCGAGCCAGGAACACAATGACATTAGTTCAGTTAGCTGACATTAGAGAAGCTCATTTTGTGCCTCAGAAAAGCCATGGCAAGTTAGGTGGTGCCATGATAGGATCACAGGGCAGCTCTGTTTTGCTTGGTTCTAGTTCAAAAGTGCTCTAAAACAGCAAAAGAAACCACAAAAATAACACCCATAAGGTCAAGGCCTGGATCCTCCATTGCTGAAGTCCTGATTAGGAAGGCTCTTACCCTATATCACATAAAACCCAGCAGTGCTCAGAGTCCTACAGACTCAAATTGCTCTGCTGTTGCAACACCGACAGTTTGCACGCAGCGGGGCTGCCTCCGACGTGGGCCAGCCCCCACCCCCCACGCTCATACAGGCTGTGCACTTGGGACAGGAGCCATCTCTGTAAATGGCAGCTTCTCGTCGCCTGTGCAGTTAATGGGCTGCAATATCAAGCCCAAAGAAGGTCAATTTATTTTCTGCTGCCTGAAAGAGGTATTTTTGCTTTCAAATTAGAAAATAATATTCTATTTTTTGCTCTGGCCCTCATACTCTAAAGCAAACACTTTGGGGATGCGGTAGACACTTTGAGTATTTCCTTTGTGAACATTCTGTACCTGGACACTTTGTCCCTCGGGGAACAGTTAATTTAAGATAGACCTTTACAGCTAGAAGAAAATAAACCTTCTTCTGTTGTTCTACCAGTTACTCAGAAAAGGAGCAGGTTTCCTCTACCATGGCTATGCATGAAAAGTTTCTGTTCAAGGTCTAATCACAGATGTTGGGGGCCATGAATCACCAGGGATCACACCGTGTGCCAAAGAGTCAACTCAGCCCCGAGTGCCGTCTGTTCAGAAGAGGACGGCAGAACCCAGAAGCCACACGTGCAAATAGAACAACCCCCCGATACTGCTGCAATGGAAAAGCCTCACTGGCAGGACACAAGCCCACTACAGAAGTGGCTGCATGCACAAGGCAGATGTTTGGGCATGCAAATACCACACATTTCTGTGCTGAAGGAGCCACTACTGCTCGTCCTTCTTCCCCCACACTTGCTCATGCCACTGGCTTAGAGTGACTTCGCAGAGTGTGGGTTACTGGTCGTGACCTCTATGGGAAGAGCAGCACAAGAAAAATCCTCCTGCTTCTCAGTGGGGAAGGCTGCCCATACTGCATCCTACCTCTTAGGAAGCTTGCCAAGCTTGCTAAAGCTCCTGGATTTATGGCACTCCAGAAGATAGCTGTGGTGCTCTGCAGGGACAGCAGTGCTGCCATCCTCGGGAAAATGGATCGTCCATCACTCGTCTCTGGGCTCTCCCCACTGCTCTTAACTGCCCTGGCATGACCTAGGCACCTTTCTTACCTGGAGAGGTGGCAGCTGAGGAACCAAGGGGAAAAAAGAAAAAAAGATAAAAACGATAAAATAAAGCACTGTGAGGGAAGGAAGCCCTTCACTGCAGAGAAAAAAAAAAAGTACAAATAAACTTGGGGAACTTTATCCTCCCTTGCGTACATACAATTCTCCACATTTACACCCTGCAGCAAACAATCACAGGAAAAATAAATGCTAAGTTTAAGGAAATATTTGGGAAAAAACCCAAATCCCTTTGTTTCTGAAATCTACCATTCTTTACTGTGGACTGCGGTGCTCCTATTCCCTCAGCCACCTGAAATCTTCACAATCTGTTTTCCTCCTTCATCAACTTCCACCACCTCTTGTCCACCAAAGTTCAAAGAACTCCTCTCCCTTTCTCTCCTGTGGGATTAGCTCTTCTCCAAAACGTTTCCACAGGCAAAGGGTGGGGAGCTATTTGCCACTATCTGCTGGGGATTTCTAAGCCAAAAATGCATTACAAAAACATTGCAATTTAAGGAGCTTTTTTGTTTATTTGTTTGTCTTTGAACAAAGTCACAGAAGCTGCTGTGCTGGACCCACACACGTGCTTCAGCAGAACAAATACCTTTCCATAGGGTGTTCCAGGGCAGCATGCAGTGCAGTGCTTCAAAGGGAACTTCCCTCTGTTTCGCTGAATAGATTTGCTGTTAGAATAACCACACGTGCGCTTTTTTTGTTCTTTTGGGCTTTTGAATTCCTGCCGTCAGCTTATTTGGGACCAGTTAGAGGACAAGACCCCTTTCCTACTCCAGCTCTCCGCTAGAAGCGATGGTGATGCACTATGATCCCACACCTGCGGGATACGGGCATTCCTGGGGGTGCTCTGCTGATCAGGCAGCCAAGCAGGAGTTTTGCTTGAGCCAGGCTCCAGCACAGCACCCATCACTCCCCCGACACAGATACACGGAGAAGGATGCTCCTTTTTATTGGAACCCACCTGGCAAATCCCTTCTAGCCTCCTATGGGAGGCAGCTTCCCGGTGCCAAGGGCCAGGGAGCCACGTTAGAGCAGGGTAGCTAACCCAAAAGAAGCATTTCCTCTGTGTTGCAAAAGCAGCTACTGCACTGCTGTGAAGCAGTGCTAAAATCCCCTCCAGTGCCAGCACCGCTTGGGAGGGGTTAGGACCACAATTACACCAGCTGCAAACACAAAAGAAAAAAAAAAAAAAAAAGAAAAAAAGTTGGCAGGAATCTCTGGAGGTCAGCTAATCCAAACCCCGTCTCAAAGCACAGCCAGCTTCAGAGGTGGATGCTTCCATCTCCAAGCACAAAGCGAGCTGTCTCACACAAAGAGAGCTCAATTGAGTCAAACAAATTTACAGAGGAGACAGGAAAGGCCAAGGCTCATTAAGGCTTGCTCCCCACCACGTAATCGTAAGAAATAGGATCAAGCAGATGTATCCCACAATCTATCTGATTATCCTACTCAGTGTTCAAGAAACCCCCAAGGTCCTTGCCAATCAGATAAGTGTCTGTGTGTGTTTGGGCAGGCCGATGGGGACAGCTGAGGGGAGGGAATGCCTTTACCCAACTGGCCTATGTGGGATCCTGCTGGCAGGAACGACCTACGGGCCTCTACTAAGCTCCAAGCATGGCCATAGCCCTCAAGCCAGGCAATATACTCCATTAAGCAGAAGAAATACTGAAATAGGAGCCCAGCTCAGCCATTCACCATGCTGCAGAGGAGGCCTGGGAGGTATCAGACTTGCTGCATACGCAGAGGAGACCTGCCCAGGTCTGGTGCTTCACAGGTGCCTCTGCCCATGCGCATGTACTTGTGCCTGGAAAATTCCCACTCCAGACTTCTCAGTCACAGAGCCTGCTGCTCGAGGAGACAGATTTTCTCTAACAGAAAGGCATTTTCCATTCGGGTCCCATACTGCATCTCCTCAAAGCACATATGTGCTCCTACACACACACACTGTAGTTTCACGCATTCATGTGTTAGTTGTCCTACCTGGTGACCACAGGCCTGCAGAAAGAGGACACAGCATTTGGACAGTGGTTTGAATTCTTTCTCAGCTGGAAGAATTCACAGAAAACAAAAATAGTTTTTCTTTTAACATTCTTTGTACTGAGCACTTGGATAAGCCATAAGTAACTTGGCAGCAAACCAGTTTGGTACAAACACAGAACACAAGAACACAATGCAGTCATCACAAAGCCACCGCTCTGGGCCAGACAGTAATTTTCCCCTTCGCACAGGGCAGGCCTCCAAAGTCTTTATGCTGCTACATTCAAGTCCATCTGAATTACACGATGTGTTAAAAATGAGGACTTACGCACAATAACGAAAACACCTATCATTTATGGGCTACGCGGAAGGGCATACCACGCATAAGGGTACTCAAGAAACATTTGTGAAACAACTCAGGACTCGGGAAAGGGGAAGCCTTGACTTATTCCTCAACTCAGACCTCTAACAGCATCCTCAGGTTGCAAATCAAATATATGATGACAGAAGGAGACTGAAAAAGCACCCAATGTATTTAGGATAATTTCTTTCAGGATTAAAAGAAGTTAGAACATGCAGGAAATCAGGAAATAGTGACAACTGAGACTGTATTTTCTACTTCCATATGCTAGTGAAAATCCAGAGCAGCCTAGTCCCAAAGCCCAAAGGCATTATCGTCATGCAGGTAGTCACTGCAGGTCACTTCTTAGACAGGAAAGATGCTCTAGTCTGTAAGTGCCAGACTGGGACCCTGGAAACGGGGGCTCAAACCCTGCTGCAGCCATGGGCGCCACAAGTAACTACTATGGTAAAGGCTCTGTAAGTACTAGATGAATAGTTCTGTCTCAGACCCCACAGCCATTAATGAGATAGGAAACAGGAAGGGGAGCTGAAAGCATGCACACACACACACATATATCTGCCCTATTAATCCAGCAGGCTGCAACAGGATGAAAGGCATGTCCAACAACTCCAATCTTGCTTGCACAGCAATAAGCACCCTCCCAGCGTGGAAAGGAAGCACTGCTGTAGTACACGCAGGGGAGCAGCTGAGCCAAGAGGCACCTGGAAGGCATAAGGGCTGGTTTTGGCAGCGTACTTTGGCATGAAGTGCTACCCGCTCAGCTAGTGGCCAGGGGTTGTCTGCCTTGTGCACCTGTGGGACACAGAGGGGTCAGGGATGCATGCGGAGAGGAGCCAACACAGCCAAGTCCTGAAAAAGGCAAGAGGAAGTCAAAGTCACCCTTGAGGCACTTTCCAAGCCATTCAGAGTTAGTGTGTTGGCCTCTCCTGCCTTCCACACACCCCAAAATCTGCTATTCATTGCTCTTCATCTCACTGCCAGGTGGATGAAATCAACTTTTCAGGGACTGCATATCCTCTGTTTTCCCTGAGATGCCTGAGTCATGGACACCAACTGAAGTCCTCAGATCTTCGATTCTCTCCTTACCTTCCTGCATCTCCAACACAACAGCCTCCAACTTCTCTCCCCTGTGGAAGTCCTAGTGAACTGAATTACTTCCAATTTCCCACTTAAGGACCATGGCAAGCTTTTCTTCCAGAAAGCATCTGACTCAGCATGAAACTACTGAATCAAAACCAAGAGCCTGAGAAGATGGACTCTAGCTAGCTAGGGCAGATGTACAGATGAACAGTGTCTTCCATGTGCCCCATCCTTCCTGCCACCATGCTGCAGCCCCCAGCCACTCATGGTCACCAACATGCAAACACACAAGCACCCACCCCTGCCTGGTTGGGTGTCTGTCCAGGCTGACTTTTAAAGCAGCAAGCAAAAAAACCAGAGGGATATATTCCCTCAAACCTCAAGTGCGCACTCTGAACCACCATACATCAATGCACTTATTTCCCCCCACCCAAGGGAAGGAGCTTGGGTGATGGCAGAGGGGATAGATGGCAGCTGGAGTCTTTGTTTTAATTGGCTGCTGTTAAGAGCATTAGAAGGATGTTTGAAGGAGAATGATTACGGGCAGAGTGCAGAGGAGGTAATCAAAGGTGTCTGACGAACTGAATTTATGACGTGGCTTAGCAATCCATCACCTGGCTATCATTCCTATGTACATGCACATACATAAGCCTCAAAATATATTTAACTCGGGGGGTCTGGAAAAAAGCAGCTGTTCTTGCAACCCCAGCTAACAGCACTTTGCTCCTTATAACATTACAGAAGCAATTTATTTCATATTGGGGAGGGAAATCAGTTCAGATATAAAGGATAAATTGCTTTAAATTCTTCTAAGTGTGAAGACAACTTTGTTTACTAAATGTGTATGAGGGAACACATGCACATAGCACAAACTCAGCAGTGGAAATTTGGCTCCCTGCAATTCCCTGTGATGTAGATGCATTTTTTCCAGAGGAAGTCCAATGGTCTTGTTTGTTTTCACCGCTAATAGAGGACTTCAATGAAATTTTCTATTGGGCAAGTCTAATGAGGTCAGAATAACAGAACAGAGTAACTAGGAAGGAATGTCCTTGCATTTTATTTTTAGAGTAAGGATAAAGGTGGGGCCTTGCAATAGGCAGGGGATGGGCCTGTTTTGGCACACATGGCCAGGCTGGAACTCTTGGTCCTGTGAGCTTGAGGGGCTTTTGAGCTTATTTTTGCAACAGTGAATCCCTTGCCAAAATCAGCAACAATATACTGGAAGGGTCCGGCTGGGAGAAGAGCAGAGCAATGCCTGGGGGCACACGGACAGCAGGGGCAGAAGCAGGCTCAGGGACTGGTTGCAGCTCAGCAGCTCTTAGCCCGTTTCCCTTTCTTTCCTGGGAAGAGTGCCTTCAGCGGCTCTGCTGAACTGGAGATCTCTCTAATTCTGCACATTAAAGGGAATCCAAGTTACAACAGGGTAAGCATTGTGGAGGGAATCAAGAGCAAGAAAAGCCTGATGCAGCAGCGCATGGGGGCACACAGCACTGCAAAGGGAGCAGCCAGCAGTACAACAGGGAACAGGATTTACTCTGTTGTTAAGGCTGGGTGTCAAAACCCAGCAAGACTGCCTCCGGGAGAGAAGAGATGGGCCAGAGTAAGGCTGTGAAAATGAAAAGGAACAAAGCTAAATAAAAGAACCCTGACAGAGCGGGAAGTGGCTTGACTGGGATAAACAGGTAAGGAGGAAAAAGAGTGCATTCAAGAGCAAGCAGGCCATGGTCTGTTTCCTGGCACCAGCTAATCTGATTGGCACAGAGATACAAGAAACAGAGGCTTAAATAGCTCATGGGAGCAGATCTTCAGCTGGGGAGAGCCATCATCACTCAGCAATTAACTCCCTCACAGGCTCTGCCCCTAAACCCAAAGCACGGAGCTGACCCTGCCGAGCATAGCCAACGCAGAGCAAAGGAGAACAAGATGAAGCATCTTTGTAAGGGTTAACAGACAGCAAAGAACAAGCTGTTCCATGCATTCAGGTCAGGAAAAACAGGACTGGGACTTGACACAGGCACCATACACACATTGCTCTGCCAGGATCACCAGAGCCTAAAGTGCAGGAGCAGCCAACTCTGCCCGCTAGGAATGAGACTGCAAGGAGCTTCACCTTAAAATCTGCAAGGACAGAGTTAACCCAGCAGCATATCTGGTGGGATATAGTTTAGGGAGCATCAAGGCATCCAAGAAGACTGGACACTAGCATTTCTGCTCTGCTCCTTGATATTATCTCTAGGAAAGGAGTAAGGGAAGGCTAAGTAAGAGGAAAGTGTGCAGGACTAGGTGTAAAGCACCCTTTCACCTTTCCTGTGCTGCCCAGAGCTGCAGGTCTCCTGCTTGCGCTGAAGATGTAGGTGGAAACAACCCAGCAGACTGGAACCAGAACCACAGGAGTGGTTCAGGGAGGACAAGAAAATGCTCCTTGACAAGCAGTCATGGGAGGCTGGACTTGCCCTCCAGCACACAAGTCCTCAAACAGCCTTTCAGAGTGTACATTGCCTGTGAGTCCTTCCTCTGCTCCCATCCACAGGCAGGTGCAAGCAGAGAGGGCAAGCCTGACAAGCAGCAGGAGAATGGGGGAATGACCCTTCTTCCAGCTGGAGACAAGGAGCCAGCAGCACCCACAGATGCCCAAGAGTAACAGCAAGGCAGGCATACACAATCTCCCACCCTGACGCTTTCCAGCCTCCCACTATTTCTAACTCTGAGGACGTCCTGAGCCTGCTGTAGTTTGCCTGCTCACTAATCCCCAACAAACTCCTCACTTAGTACTTGCCCAATCTCCTCAACACTTGCACAAGCTTCATGTGCCCACAACACCTTTTGGCAAGGACCTCCACAGCTCTACCATGCCTCCCACGAAGGAGGAAGATCTCCCTTGGCAGCCTTGGCCACAATCACGCCCCTATCTCCCTGCCTTCCCCCTGGTTGGTCTTATGATATGCTGCAGAATGAGCATCAGTCTCTTCCCAGACACATCTTTTGAGGGACTTCTAGTATCAGCAATGAAGTTAAAATCTATGTGTGGCAGTTTACAAAGCTTGTTTTAGATAAAGGGGAGGGTCAGGGTGACACAGCAATTGCGGGATGAAATGCCACAATTTCCAACCCTTTCTGGGAGCTCGACGCAGCAAGTCTCATTTGCAACCCCAGACTTGGGAGAAAGCTTGCAATTAAAAAAATTAACAGTGACCCTGAATACAAGGGCTACAGTTTAACTAACCCACATCCAGGCTTTGTTAATAAAGAAGCTCTTCTGTAAGCTACAGCACAAAGGCACTTTTCCAAAGATCAGATTACCTCTGCCCAGCTATGCCACGGTGGAAATTTTAGAGACCTTTATATAAAAGCTCCAAGAGAGTGCTCCTCTGCAGACACCTCCCTGTTCAGTAGGTCTTCACCCTCCACTCTGCAAGGAGCAAGGTAAGCTCGAGCCTGGCCCAATCTATGGGCAAGGTAGGGCTTGCAATTAAGCAATAATGATCACAATCACAAGGCATTTTTAAGGGACTGATGACCAACTGGGTGGGGTTACATTACAATCCATTAACTTAATCAGCATTTAAACCTCAGGAACTACACAGCAGAGGCTGCCACCGGGATTATAAAACAAAATGAGAACATACTCTGAAAACATGTGTCTTTCAAGGCTCTGGAGAGCCTTACAGCTACATCTTCACAGCTAATCACATCACAGGTACAGGACAAGGTTAGCAAATAAGTGCCCAGAGCTAATGAGCCAGTTTATTCGTCTCAGCTAGCAGAGAAGTGTTTTTTACCCTCCATCCCATGGTAATGCTACCTTGACAGGTGCAGTGCCTGCAGTAAATACTATGTCTGTCCCATATTCTGAATTATCCCTTTAGGGATGACAGCAAAGATACATATTCGGGGAATGGATGCTTCCTACAGCCTCCTGCACAGCTCACAGCATCAGAAAATTAAGCTGGCTGGAAGAGCAAAGCCTGATGCTGCCCCTAAAGCGGAACTTGTTTGGTATCATTACTCATAGGCCAGTTAAAGTAGGGAGTTGCTACTCTGGAGCTTTTTCTGCTTATTTCTTTATGGATTATAGGGCAACGGAAAAACACAAACTTCAAAGAAATGTCCTGGAAATGCCACATGCCCTAGGACACCCCATATATCCCACTGGCAGTAGTGCTGAGTCTAACTTTACCCCTCTCCTTAATTGCTACTCTACCTCTTAACAAAACATCAATTGCATGCCTTTGCTCTTATTGACTAGCTGGGATATCACTGAAACATGGTGGCAGTCAGTAATTAGTATTTTTAACTCTTGGGAAGTCTTTTGTATGGCAGTACTTCTGCTGGGGTTGGTTTTAACATCCTGTCCTCACTGCTCTGGAAGGCTGACTTGCCAACAAGAGGACCGTGAGTGTAGATGTCTGTACACATGGATGGACCAAGGTCTTAGAGGTGCTATCAGGCTACAAAGGAGCTATGAGGTCCAAATGGTCTCGTCTTCATCCAGGCAGATGTTCAGCACTGCAGCATGGATTTTTCCATTTTCACATCATTCTCCTCTTTTTGGGGTTTTAGTTGCTAGTTCAGTACATCCCCCAAGCTCCACACCATTTCTGCCTGGCCAGAGGCTTTGCCTGCAGACAGGAGGGCTCTTTCTGCCTGGATCTTTTTTTTCCAACATCATCTAAATATCACTCCCTTAACACCTGATTTAATATTTCAACCCCTTTAATTACACACACTGGAGATTTTATTGGAAATCTGATTATTGTTTGAACGTCTGAGCATTTCATCCCAGCCTTGGAATTGATCTATCGACTGCTTTTAAATCTCCCATTTTAATTTAACATTTAACACTTTATACCCACATTAATTACATTTCCCATGATCAATATCAACAAACACCGTCTCTGGCCCTCTCCCGATAGAGAGACCTCGGAGACCTTGCTTGGCCAAAACTCTCAAGATACCTTTGCTCTTGAACATGGATATTTATGGGACTGATCTCTCCCATGGGAGAGGAAGAGAAAGAAAAACCCATGAAAAACAGTGGTACTGAGTAAGTAGCAAGGTTTAGTAAGCAACACCACCAGCAGAGATGCGCAGGCGCAGACCTGGCCCCAGTGGTGCCACAGGGACTGGCCCGGCCCCAGGTCATGGGGAGCAGAGACTCCAGCCAGCTTGCCATCCATCTGTCCCAGCTCCATCTTGGCTGGAAGGGGACCGGGCTCCAATGGGGGGAGCCACAATGTATAGGCTCCATCGTAACTCCTGCCCACGCTGAGCAGCAGGTGAGCTGGGCTTGGACTGTCCAAGAGCTGCAGGCAAGCACTGGGGCACAGGAAATGCTGATGGGTCTATCGGGGAAAGCAAAGCCTTACCAGCTCAGTATCTCCCGGCATTTAACCAGCCTGCAGGTCTAGGTCCCTCTGCTTGCCTCACCGCAGCACAACATGGACAGCAAAGCACTTCTCTGATCCCTGAGTCTAGCAGATCTCTTATTAGCAGACACAAACTGCACAGACTAATTAAGGAAGACATCCATCACACTGCCTTTATAACCAGCCACTGCCAGCTCCCAAAGGTGGCTGCTGTAAGGCACCGGAACGGTCCAGCTTCACCAGGACAGTTCCTTCTGCAGGCCATGGGAAGCAGAACTATAAGTGCTTGAGGAGGCTCAGCTGCTCCTCTTCCCTTGTCTGCAATGCATTTGTGTTTCTGTGTTGCAACTGGAGATGGAAGAAGATAGCGTCCCCAGCGCCACAGAAAACAGGAATACTTGTCCCTGAATAATTTCTCTAGCATATTAAGTACAAGTCATTCTTATGCAAAGGCTGCCCTGTACAGCTGCCAAGGTCAGTAAGACCTTGCTTTATTTGCTGCATAAGGGCTGGCTGCGCAAGTTTTACCTTGTACATATTTTTTCCATGCATTCTCTTGTCTTAGATTTCCCTGCTGCTAGTGCCTATGCATCTTGCTGTCTGTTCAGTAGGTCATGCTACCTTCTCTGGCTGTTGATAATGACCACCCAATATCCAATGCTCCAGAACAGTCAAAATTCCAGCAAACCAACTCTTACGGTATGTTTAATTCAAAAGACACCAAGGACAATATTGAATAACAATTTTCAAGGAAAACATGCTCCACAGCTTTTGCTAACAACATCAATATGTTTCTATTTTCAGGGGGTCTTGACCCGCTATCCACTCACACAGCCATCACTGTTCACATTCTAGTATCTACATACAGATGATTTTTTGTGCAAGGATTGCATTCAACCAAATGGCACTGCCTGCACACACAAGCTCTGGATTACAATACCAGCGAGTGTAAATTTCAGGAAGCAGCCAAGTACTCAACAGCCTGGATCTAAATAGATGACAGGGTCTGAAAATAAGGCCCCATGCTTTTCAAACTGCAGACACATTCTTACAGACTACAGCCAATGGTTATACCTAGAATAAGGACTGTCCCTCTCCCCAGTTTACTAAATCCTATGACATTGCAAGGGCAACAGTCAAATTTACGTATTTGCACAAGGAAGAAAAATAGCATTTTGAAACTGTACAACATCATGATACTGCAAAGGACTCAAATGTCAAGAAACTGACGCAAGCAGTCCCTTTGCAGAAGAACAGAGTTACGTGACCTACCTGAGGTCAGTAGCCAGGTAGGAAAACTTCACAACAGTCTGGCCTGCTCAAGAAACATGCTGCCTTGCCCCAGCCTCTAAAACCAAACCAATGGGGAGAGGGCAAGCAACAATGTCCAACACCTCCCTTGATCTGCCAGGAGCAGTGCAGCAGAGTCCCCCAGTGACAGCAGTTCTTTCTTGCTGGTTTATTTTAAACTACACCTCACCACACCTGATCCACCACAGCAGCATTTGGTGCCAAGCTCTTGCTTATCAGTGTCTGATGCAAACAAGCTTCTAGCCAGCAAGGAGATCTGGTCCGGTGGGAACAGCAAGCCAGCACTCAAGATGAGGCCTCACACATTCTTCTTGCAGCCCAGAAATCAAGCTGTTTCAGCAGTCTCATTTTGCCCCTCTGACGTCTCACTTTGCCCCTCTGACATTGCTTGAACCCCATTCACAAGTTACAGTTAATAACATTAATGTCACATCACCCCAAGTATTTGCCCTGAGGGCTACAAGCTCCTCAGGGTAGAAACCCTCTCTCCCTTTATTCTGCACCAGACTCTGACCTTGGTAGGACCCCACAGCCATTGCCGTGACACAAACCATCATTCAAAGCTTAAAACACATACTGGTGCCAGAAGTCTCTCAACTGGAGACAGGCAGCATTACAATGGGGCTGCCAGAGGGGTTAAGAAGCACTGCTGAAAAGGGATGCAAACAAGGACTTCAGGCTCTGAGCAAGCACACTCTGCCATACATGCAGCTCAAAAGGTTAGCATCACTTGTGAGCAAGAACTGTCTGGCTGAACGTACTGCCTTTGTTAACTGAGAACGGCTACATGATGGAGTGGGCTAATTAACTGCATTTTACTTTTGGGGACCCAGGCTTAAATCCTGGCTCTTGTCACAGCTGAAAATGAATTTAGGGACTACAATGAGAGCCAAGATAATTTATTTTCTACAAAATCATCAAATAATTGCCAGTCTCCTGACAGAGAAGCCCAGAACTCTATGCAAGGGCACTAGTGCTTATGCTGTTATTTCCCCAAGTATAAAAGTTATTAATGGATTGATGTGAGCAGTTATCACACCTATCAGTGCAGCAGCTTAGCTGGAATGAGCACCCAAATGAAGAACCTCACCATGCAACATGGTGCGTGCTTCATGATGCAGTGCTGTGCAGACTGCATGTCCTACAAGGAGGGAAGACGTGCCTGGCAGGATTTAAATTTAAATTTTCGTACGGATTCATATATCCCTTAAATTTAGAGGGGCATAATGCAGCCCTAGTGTAACTCTAGTTACTTCACTGGAAAACCACCAGGGCCGGTTGCAGTCCAAGGGAGCTGAGGGTTGTTTCCCCACTTCCTCGTGGCTGAAGGCCGCCCAGCAGAGCCGGCAGGGAAGCGAGTACTTTCCCCATAAAGTAATTCTCTATTTTTATCATGCTAAGAAAGTTTTTCATTTAGAAACTAAAAACCCTGCTTCAGGGAGAAGCCAAGCACCCTTTTCCTTTCAGATTTTTACCACAGAAGTTTTCATCTAATCAAATAAGCCGTTTTTCCACTGAAAGGAATCATCGTGGAAATACCAGAACAGAGACCAGCCCCTGAAGGTCTCCAAGCAAGAAGTATAGCTAAATTGCATTCCTGGCTCTGGCGATAGCATGCTCCTTCATACTACTGTTGCACTGTCACCTCATCCCTCTGTGCCTCAGGTCACCCATCCCAAATGATAGGGATCCTTGGTGTCAAAGCACAAAGGAGAGCAACATGCTCAATGTGTAAGTTAAGCAGCAGCTAGTGATCATGAACTACAGTTTTGGACACAATATGCTGCTCTGCTAAAGCACAGGGGTTATTGCTTCTGAAGTGCCATCATCTTCCTCTTTCCTCCTCTCTCAGCAAGGAGAGAGTCTCCAGCATCCTCAGCTGCCAGCACAACTGAAGGTGGGCTGGAAGACACAACAGAGGTCAAAAGGAGCACAGAGATGTTTTCTGAAGCAGCCTCTGGCACATAATGCTCAGCAGCACAGCACAGCTCAGCAATACACCTTTCATCTGTACCAAGCAAGAGACCCAGACACTTAACCCTGTAACACAACAAAGTGAGGGGTGGGTGTTGTCTTCATGGCAGGGTGTTACAGCAAGCCAAAGGCTTGTGTAGAAGGCTTCCCTTGAACAGCAGAAGAGGAAAGCTTAAGCCAGACTTCTATCCAAAAGTCAGACTGGGGGGGGGCGGGGAAGGGATCCATCAGAAGACATCCATGAACTGGGGAAGAAGGGAGCAGCAGCCACAGTGCCCTGGGGGCAGACAAAAAACCTGGGGACCAGGTTGTACCTGCTCCCAAGCACAGTGAGATTCCCAAGGCCATACCAAATCCTGCAAGTAAGGGCCACGCGTCTCCCCCTGCTGTTATCTTTAAATCCTCTTTACTCTACAGAGCTATTCTCCACCCTCCTTCCCTTTTAATCAGGCCTGACCTACAGATGTCAGCCTCATTTCGGCTAAGTCAACACAACTGCCACATCTAGGATGCTGTTACAGGAAAAACCTTACTTACACTCTTGGCTGGATTCCAGAATCTACTTCTTGGTCTAGACCTGACCTCGTTCCTCTTCTGCAAGCTTAATCCTTTACCTTAAGGGCACAGCAAACACACAGGGACTCCAATGTGGGCCTGTCTACGCTCAGTCCCCCCTTCAGCCTGCAGAGCCAAGAGACTCTTTTGATCATGCTGCACAAACACTAACGATTATTGATGTGAGGCTCCCTCAGAACTGCGTGTTCTTCAAAAACACACATACGTTCAAGAGCCAAAAAGCAAATGTGAAACATGCGCTTTATGTTCTGCAGGGTGAACTCCTTCCCTAGAGCTCATACAACAGGACACGAACCTTCCATCAACAGTCCCCAAAGTTTCCTCAGATGCAGCCCTGGCCTCACGCCAAAACCATAGCCATGTTGATACATCCAGCCGCATCTAAAGGTTAGAATAGAATAGTTTGGGTTGGAAGGCACCTTAAGAATCATCTAGTTCCACCCCCCCTGCCATGGGCAGGGACACCTTCCACTAAATCAGGTTGCTCAAAGCCCCATCCAACCTGGCCTTGAGCACTTATTCATCCTTCAGCAGAAACACAAGACATCAATACAGGACACTAATTGAAGACAAAGGATTTCAACCAGCTACCACATCACTGTCCAACAATACCTTACCAGGCAGAGCCCAGTGACTTGCTGCAACAGTATGGTCAAAGTAAGAGCTAGCTTATGGCTATTCCGGTATACGTCACACTTGGCCTGTTCCTTGCTGTCCCCACCCCGCATGGCCAACATGCAGGAGTCACAGGCTGGAGGTGGATGGACAACAGCTTGTCCTGTCTTGCCCAAACACATCATATAAACAGGGTATCAGGACTGAGCAAGATCTGGCTCATGCACTCCACCTCGTGACTCAAAAACCTCGACCTTGGTCACGTATCAATAGCAGCAGTGGAAATATCAACCCATGAATGAGATATTAGCAACTAATCTGTTATCAGCTTATTCCAAGAGGCAGCTAGCTGTGGATTCAACCTTCAGGCAGCAACACAGGTGTTTACTGGCTCTCAAAGACATTTGCATGGTGTTTTCTTTAAGTGTTTGTGGGGGAAGTTCAAAATCCCAATTATCTGTATCTGATACGATGCTGAACCAATAATACTCTCCTGGTTCACAGGAGCTGTAAAAACAAAACCCCACTGAGGCTAGGAGGAGTCTCTGGATCAAATTCTCTGGGCTCCAAAACAGTCCTTGAACATGTGCTGCAAGAAATCCTCCATACAGATGCACCTTTTCATATCAGGGGAGACAGAGGGCAGGGAGGGGAAAAAAGATTAAAACCAAGATAAAAGCCAGATCCTCAGGTAACAGAAAAATCAGAGATGCTCCCTCAGTTTACAATACCATGGATTTGAGCCAAAGATGCTTTTAAAGTCCTTTTATGAAATATTTTAATCTGCCTTTCTATCTGCTACGAGTACAAGCTAGGCAGTGCTTTTCAGAGAAATTATTTATTCAGTTTTACAGTGACTAACCTGAATTTCCAGACTGCTTCAAAAGAAAAACTGAAGCATTTCTTTACAAAAGGCAAGGAGCATTAGGGTTCTTCCCCCCTTGTTTTTCCTTTTCTTTTTTCCTCCACCCCTCAGCTGAAACATCTCTACCTCTCATCTAATAAACAAACTATGTATCTTTCCACCAAAAAAAATGCTCTTCCCTACACCTCCATGTCAAAAATGTGCTGAAAATTTTTTCAGGGTTTTTTGCTGAAGCGACCCAAAGTAGAATAAATTCCTTTTCTTTTTTTTTAATTGATTTTTCAGTTTAGCCATCTACTTGAATAAACAGCTAGCCTTACATTGCTGGCTGCAGCCTTACAACCTGGAATAAACCCAACACAAAGCTGAAAGCGTGGGATTACCACTGGCTTGGTGTTAGCGGGGCACCCTACCAGAAACATCCAGGGTCAAACACAAATTACAGGGTCAGTGAAAGTAGCCACACTGTTGCATGAACTGTCTCAATGTTACTTCCCAGATTAAAGAACAGAAAGTAACAGCACAAAGCTTAAATTAAATACAACTAAAGCTCTAATCTAAGTCCATCAAATTAAGGACCAGTTCCAGAAGGCACGGACTCACCAGGATATGCTTCTGGCGCCCAGAGGAGCTGTCCTGGGGATGGGGAGCTCAGGTAGCACACACCTATCTTCACCGAGGCACCTACTACATGCCTGCCGCAGGGGAAGCAATGGCACACACAGCAGGTCCAGTTTAAGGCAGGGTTTAAGGCCCTTACAACTACATTTCATCACGAGTAAGCTCTAATTCTGGAAGGCGGAGGGCAGATGTACATTTTCTTGTGTGGAGATGCCCTCTACTCAACCCAGCCTAAGACCTTCACTTACGCGAGGCTGTGATTAGGGGATTCAGGTCACGAGCAAGCAGATCTCATGCTTTAATTCTCTTTCTCTCGTTTCGGTTGCCTGAATCTCCAGGATGAGCAACATCACATTCTCGCAGAAACCTAAGCAAACTTGCATGCACCAGCTCTCTCCCTCAGAACAGGGAGATGCACGAAGCCAATCGTGATAACCTCCCACCTGAAGGTGTTGGATGCTGTTGCTGTGCCTTGCCACTCTCTCCCCACATTAAAGGCTCAAACAACAATCCTAAAGCCAGTCTCACCTCTTTGTCTCCACAATCCAGCTAACATTACTGCATCAAGTACATCAATACTGTTGCATTTGAATCTCCTCTCCAGTACACCCCCCCCAGGAAGATGTACATCCCAAAATACAGCAGCCTGAACCCCCCACCTTGCTCTCCCAGCTAGCAGGCTTCCTCCCTAGATCACCCTGCTGAGAACCACTTCAGCAACGTACAGGTTTAAGACCATCCTAAAAATACCCATGCACCCGATATCAGACTCCAGCCCTAATTCCATCTTCCTGTAATCATCGCACAGGATCAGACCCTTGCTAAGTGATCTGGAACTGCAGTAACATGCTTCTAGCACTGCTATTTATTTGTGGCAGCTTTCCCTACCTGCAGATGCTGTCCAAAAGTAAGAAGAAAAATTTGTGCTCTTGGGAGCTCATAGTCTAAAGGCAGAGGTCAGGAGAAACACTCTGTTCTTATTAATGCAGTTATATGGAGAGGAAAAAAAAAAGTCAAGCCTGTGTGCTTCTCAGAAGCAGATTATGGCTAATAATACAAAGATTACTGACATTAAATGAATTTAAATTCACTCTTCTATCATTCAGAATATTAAGTTTTTTTACCTTCTTCCCAGTATCACTCCCATTTGTAGTCAGCTTCACTTTCTGCCTATCACAAAGATGTTATATTTGGACTATAATCACCATAATGGACTTCTCCCCCTCAGCAGTTTTGTTGTACTGGGTGTCTTTAAAAAAAAAAAAAAAAAAAAGCATTTGTAGTGTTAATTTAACAGGCATCCTATCTTCCTTTTTTTTTTTTTTAGGTAACCGCTGCATAACTCTGTGAACAAGTTCTGCAGTCCTAATGGCTTTTTTAGCCTATCAACAGGCAAGGGGAAAGTCTCACCCACGCAGCAGCAGTGTTACTCCTGCAGAAGGAGTGAGTGATGCTCAGCCCAGGGCTCTTGCCAGGGAGAGGGAGCTGACAGCACTTTCCAGCCTGACCACGCCGCAGCATCAGCACACATTGCAGGCAAAGGGGACCAGCAAAAAACGTCTGCCACTGGTGACCAAAATCCAATTTTAAATTCAGGTTGCTCCTTGCCAACGTTCACACTCAAACTGAAGCCAGTGCTCTGCACTACCCCTAAAAAAAACTTTAAATATTTTTAAAGCCAGCACCAGCAAACTGAAGATGGACCACAGTAATAGGAGCAAAGTCAGCCACAGATTTACTCTCAGGAAGAAAAACTCCTTTTGAAACTTAAAAGTTCCAGTTCAACTGTAGGATCCCTCTCCCCAAACATCCTATTGACAAACAAGTATCTAAGAACACTTAGAAGAAAGCCATCAGTCAAGCAAATCACCAGCTACCTGTCTGCTGCTGAACATCATGAATGTTCCCACTAAAAGCTTCTCACACATTTGCATCTACATTTTACTGAAAGAAAGGGAACTCCACAGCAAACAAACTGCAAATTCCTGCCTGTCAGCCCCAAATCTGGAGTGCTTTACTGGGCTGCGGCTGCAGCCCCGAGCTCCAGCCCTCCCCATTTGTTCTCCTGGTCTGCACATGGGGAAGGCAAGCCAACACAACCCAAAGCCTACAGAGCTGGAATCAGTGGGCAGTTATCTGAAATGTAGTTTGTGCTGAATTCCCCTTGCACAGGATCAGTCCCACTCAACTGTCTGGTCCTTTTGTATCAAAAAGGGAGCTACTGCTGGTAAAAGGCACCTGCCTTAGCCCACAGCCTTACACAATGGCTGTATTAAGCATTACTCTTATTAATCAGTATGCAACTATAATAGTTAACATTTTATTGAAAACAAACAAACAAAAAAAACCCCAAACACAGCACCTTGCAAAAGGCCATCAGTGACCAGCTCAGCCCCACCCATACAGATGCTCTACTGCAGCTCCACCACCATTTCCAGCTGACCCAAGTACAGGCTGCATCAGCCAGGGCAGCTCTGCCCTCCCACGGGGCCCAGGCCTTGTTCCTGCCCTCTCCCTCGGCCAGGACAAGCATTCATGAGACCAAGCACAAGGCAGAGGAATGAGGACAGCAGCAGGGAGGAAAGAGAGTGCATCTTTCAGTGCCAAAGCCCATTTGAAGGGCATGAAATGGCAGGCTCAGCTCCTCGTGGCACCCATGGAGGCCAAGGGCACTCGGCACAGCCCAGGAGCTTGAGCAGCCAATGGCTCTGCCTCAGCAATGCCCCTCTCTCAAGAGGCTTCCACAATTCCTCCAAATACGTACATTCCCCACAAGTTTTCTTCTCTCCTTCTGTGCGCTGAAAATCATATACATTACAAACACACGGGTGGAACTGGATGCAGGCCCTACGACAGGGATGAATCCCGCAGCATTGTGCAACCAAATGCTCTTCCCCTCCAGAAGTCGCCAGGTACTGCATTCCCCGGGTTGGCTGAGCAGGTGGATGTGCTCCAAGACCTGGGGGAGAAACTGTTTCTCATGTAAGCTGGCATGCAAAATGGTGTAATTGCCCAACCAAGGGCATCTAGGACACACTCTACAGCTGCACTGAATTTACAAATCCTGGTATCTCTAGAGGAACAAGATGGTGGCACTATACAGAGAATAAATAAATCCACTGTTAGACACACCAGAAACTTCCCTGTACCTTATGAATGGATCTCAGGGTCTTGTCAGAAGGCTAACCTTCCACCTAACACAGGACACAGAATGGATTTGCCTTTCAGCAGCAGCATCCTCATTCCAACCTTGGTAACTGATCATCAGCTACTGAATGCGTCATATTACAACACAGTCACCAGAGCTGGAAAGTCCTCAACCCAGCAGGTCTCTCCCTTCAGCAAGGCTGATATAACCTCATGCGGAATCCGCCAGGCATGCCCTACTCATGTCCTCATTCTCAGAAGAAACATGGATCACAGCTATCCAACCAACTGCCCTGGAAACCCTGAAAATAATAGTGAAGGAGGTCAGCACCAGGCAAGAGCCACCCAGGCCAGCTGCCCTGGGCACACTGGTCCAAGGGGGTGCACAGAGCAGGCAGGGGAAGAGTGAGGACAACCTGCCTGCACTTCTGAGCAAGGTGGAAGAGGCTGGTTGCATCCAGAAGCAGCATGGGAGGTGTCACCTCACTGCAGATATGCAGGAGGGAAGGGGCTTGCTGTTCCTCCTACAGGAGAGCAGCCCACTCTGGTTGGCCTCATTTACATGACCTGTAGCATAGCCTCCTCAAGCACCGCATGAAAGGTGCCACTGCATTAGCCAGACCACGCCTGGGCGCTCCGGGTAGAGCCAACATTAGCTCATTACCAAGGCTATGCTCAAGGAAGGGCACCGTGGCTGTCACACTGAGTGTTTCACTGAGTAATTAGTCAAGCCAAATTCATGGGTGGTGGACCTGGTCTGAGGAACAAGCTGAGGACCTGGGATGGAGGCATTTGGCTGTGCATCTAGGAGTCGAGTGCAAAGGCAAGGTGGAGATGCCAGTGCCAAAACCTGGGCATTGTGTCTGAGGGCATGGAGGCACTTCACAAGGCATCTCTGTGCTCTGGCTACCTTGGTCAGATACAATGCCAGCACCTGGAGGCTTCAGAGAATGAAGGACAGACCACCTGTAACCCTACTGATGGCTCCATGCTACTGTTTCTTTTTTGTACCTCAAAAATAACTTTACTGAAACATAGCTGAAGATGCAACACAAGCCCTAGGGGCCAGCAGTGCTCATTACCATTTATTTAAAAACATTCAGACTGTATTTAAAAGGATCCCATGGATACCTGGTATGGCTATAAAGAGATCTATCCATCCTGACTTGCTGGCTGTAGACAGGGTAGGAGATCCTACAACTGAGCAGCTTAAGGAGAGCAAACAGCATTAACAAAGAGTTTTGACCAGATTTTGGGGAGAGAAACCTGACACCGGTGCTTCTTCTGCCTAGCCCATCCAGGGAAGACCCAGATCCTCTCTTCTCCTTCAGTTTTGTATCTTATGGCCTGTGGTAACACTTTGCATGCTGAGGACTAACCCAGCGCTTTGGAGAACAACTCCCAGCAGCAGCCCGGCAGCCAGCCATGGTTCAGAGCGGGCGATGCTCTTTTGCAGGAGCCGGTTTTCCTTTACAGGGCAGGTTTCCCCATCAGCGAGCCAGGGATGTTTGGCAGCTCACCATTCCAGCCTTTAGGACCGCTTTAACGACCGGTCCATCAACCCACGCACATCCCTCCTGGCATTACAGCCCTTCACAGCACAACCACCCCTCCGCAGTCCAGGACCTTTCACCAAAAGATCACCAAATGCTTCACAAACATTAATGAATTAAGTCCCAGCATCCCAGTTAACTCTGGCAGCGTTATCCCCTCGTGACCAAGGAGCAGAGAAGCAGGCTGAGGCCTCCCCGCGTCCCCATGAGCCTGCTGAGGAACCAGCCATAGCAGCCAGACCTGCTGGCTCCCTCCCTCTCCTCAGCTACAGACCTGCAAGCTATTTCAAAGGCTCTTTCCAAAACAGAAAGAAAGAAAAAACCAAACACCCAACAACTTTCTGTTTTCCTTGAAAAGCAGGTTTATGCAACAAAAAAGGTAGTAATAAAGGTTTCACCATCCAAATTAAAAGTCAAAGGCAGCAATAAAGAGTCTCTGCAATATAAGAAACACGTTGTGCACAGTGTGAAATTTCTTGCTGCCTTGCAGAATGAAGCCAAACATCTTAATATGGAAAAACACCGCTACTTTTGACCCAAACAGATTGGGAACAGGAAGTAAAAACAAATTACCCAGCTGCGGCCTCCCCGCCTTACGAGCGGCAGCGGCAGCAGCAGCAGAGAAACCAGCGTTTCCTGCCCACACTCGCCCGCCTGCAGCCGCCTGGGTCTGCAGGCCATTTGCCCGGGGGCCAGTCCCACCTAAACCAGTCAGAGTTTGTTATTAAAGCTCTCGCAGGCAAGATCCAGCCTTTATCAAAGATGAATTAGCCTGGGAGAGCCAGGGAAATGGAGACAGCAGGAATAACCCCAAATGCTGCACCCATTTGCAAACTGCACAGGGCCAGGCTCCCCTGTGAGGGAATTCCCCTACTTTCGGTGGCACTGTCGATTTTCACCAGCCAAATTCCTGACTAAGGACAGGCATATTTCAGGAGTTAATTTTGGTTTCACTGCATCATCACCAGAAAACCCTGAGAAATTAAGTCAAGCCTCAATTGGCTCAAAACATAATTGCATTTCTTTTAAATAATAGCTTTGCATTACTTTGTTTTTCTGTCGGTTTTTTTCTTTTTTTTTTTTTTTCTTTTTGAGCTTGTGCATATTACATCCTAATTATGTTTTCAAGCCCTCATTTGCAGCTACAGGAATAACCCAGAAAGACACACAGATGAGCTAATTTTCAAATCATCACTTGAGTAAGGAGCTCGAGCTTTAGAAAAAAAGTGACAGATAGACCAAGGGACCTGCAAGAAAAAAGAAACATGCATAACTGACAGTCCGGCATCTCTTTTGTCAAAACTGGTAACTCAATGCCAAAGAGAATGGCTTTAAGACCTCAGCAGAGCAAATACTGAATATGACACATATAATGCAACAGAAAATGCCATTTACACAAACACTATACACTAAACAGCAGCTCAGAACCTGATATTTTGATTAAAACTCTGCTTTCAGAAAATCTTATAAGCATCATTTTTACTAGCTCAAGCAGATTTTTCCTACAAGATTTTAAAAGATTACATGCCAGGTGTAGAATACTTCATAAAGCAGAATAGGATTTTTGACTCGTGTGAATTTTTTAAAAAAATAATAGCAACCAGCAAATTACAGTCATTAGTACAACACTGCCTTCGCAGCAGATTTATGCCAGCATTACCGAAAGCAGAATTTCGCCCAACAACACTTCTGGGTAATACAGACATCTGCAGAACTGAGTGAAAAAAAGCACATAAACATGCACAACCACATATTTTGTGCATTACCATCTCAGACTTTTACAAGAACAGGTATTTTGTGCCACTGTTTTGCAAGAAAGTACCCCACGCATGCCCATGAGTACGCTTTCCAGCTCGCAGCAACCTCCAGTCCTACCTCATATTCTTTTAAATCCATCACCTTCGCACTCCTAAATGCTGCTTTGGCAGAGGGGTTGCACTGCGAGGAAGAAAACTCCCCCCACACCTCTGTTATCACGCCGCATGAAATCCTCCCTCTGCCCCAGCAACCTCCGAGCAAAAAAAAAAAAATAAAAAAATAAAAAAATCCAAGTTTATCACACCAAGGAAAGAACAATAAGTGGGAGTCCGAAAAGGCAGTCAGAAGTGCCGCCAAAAAATCGGAGCTCCTTCTCAAAAAAAGGCCCTCCCTTAGGAAGCCTGCCAGTCAAACCTGATCACGAGGCTGTTTTCCGAGGGTGAATAGAGTTCTTATTGACACAGCTTATGTCTGCAGCGTGCAGCCCTCCGCAAGGCTTTCAAGAGCAGATCGGATTACACAGACACATTCTCTCTGATTTTATGCATTCAGAAGCCCTCAGACATAAAATACCCAGCTCTGAAGGCCACCGGTTTTTCAGCTCGCTATCAGCCTACGTGCTTTTACAAAAAAAAAAAAAAACAAAACACCAAAAAACGCAGGCAAAGAGATCCTGGCACCTTTACTTGGGCTCCAGAGGACCTCACCCTTGCTGAACAGGGCCATATAATTTGGAGGCCAAGCCACAGATTTGCTCCATGTGAGTAATACAAGACGACTCATTCCCATGGTGGGTACTTAGCACTGGAACAGGAGAAGGGAAAAAATAAGTATCTGCTGACACCATTTAAAATGGGGGAAGATAACATCGCTCTGGGTAGACAATCCTTCCTGGACGATGGCATGGAAAAAGGGGAGGATACACACCTTTTAAAAGAACAACACACACTGCCACAGCTTAGCAGGCAAGAGGTGCCCAACTGCAAAAGCATCGCAAGCACAAACTCAGGTAAACCAGGGTCAGCAATTTGCACACACACAGGAACCTACAGAAAACAAACTAAAAGTATCAATTTATACTGTTTCTATACTTAGGGGGTACAGTGAGGAACTCCATTCCAGGAGCAGACACATGTACTAAGTCTGGGGTACCTGTGATGCCACATTAAAGGTGAACAGAGAATTACAAAATGTTATCTTATTACAAATGCTCCGTCTTAAAAACTGTGCTTCAGCAAGAGAGACAAGTCTGTGCTTAAATCATATGACAAATTAGGACCTGAGCATTGCCCTAGAGAAGGATGCATGCACTGCCCAGAGGTCTGGACTACACCAATTAAAAACAAACTCACAAAAAACTCAGTCCAACAAGCAAACCAGTGCATTACACATGGGTAACTAGTTCCCTATCACCTAAAAGGGAACAACTCCTGCATCAACTCGTCCACACTGAATTGAAACTTCTCACTGAGATAGCAAACACAGCAAATCAAGCAAGCTTGAGCTTCAGAGCTTTTAAGGGATTTTAAGAGCAAACACACACTGTTCAATAAAGACATCCTTTCCCCCCTGCTTGCAGGCTGTGATCACTCCCCAACCATTTCTATCATGTTGCAAACAATTTTTTCGTCACATTTTTCCTGCTGGGTGCTTGGAGGCTGGACCTGGGTAACCCAAATGCAGGATGCTATGTCTGTCTGCGATAGCAGTTCTCCTTTGGTTGGATGTTTGCACTCTTCTTTTCAGAGCACAGCAAGAGAGCCACAGCTCCTATGACTACCTTTGGAAACCGAGATCTAAGCAAACTCCCGCTTTTCAGCGCGCAGCCTTCCTCTCAATGAGCAGCCTCGTGTTTCTAGTACTCATTTTAGTTTCCACACATGACTTCTAGTATGTTCATGGTCAGAAAAGCCTGCTCCTATGAAGGCTGCGTACTCTTTCCCAACATGTCTGAGTCACACAATGGTTTGCTCCATTGCCAAAGCCAAGCTCTCATGACTGGCACAGCAGGGGTGTCCTGCTACAGGCATCAGTCACCAAATCCTGACTGCAGATTCATCATCATCACCTGTGCCTGCATTAGCCACAAAGAAAATCTTCATTTGCTTTCAGGCTCCTGACTAAGCTGCAGGCACTGGTGACTAGAAAAGCCGTGGTTCGAATTGTGCATGAAGAAAGACCCATTTGCAAGACACTAGCAATGCAGTTTTGCCATCAGTTTAACTCGGCATAAGCCAGTGCTGCTAATAAAAGCAGCAGTCCTGCCTGTGCACCCCAGGTCCTTGCGCCAACACAATAGTTTCTGTGGCCACATGGAGAAGCGAACCAAAGAAACAGCGATGGCTAAAATGAGCATCACTTACTTTCTTGTTGTTCTGCAAGGTTCTTAATCCACAAGGATGGTGAAGAGACTGGAGGAAAGGGCTGGAAGCAGGACCACTTTTTCCACCACAGCACCAGCTTCAAAACTGATTTGCAAGCTACACTGCAAAAGGTAAGAAAGCCAACCTCCCCTTCTTTGCAGTCAGAAGTTTCCAAGTCCCACTTTGAGATTCCCTTAAACATGCAGAACAGCCTCTCAAAACCTCACTTCTTGTGGCAGTGCAAGTGCAAAACTCTAAGGTCCGTGTATTCATCTTGCTAAGATGGGGCAAGCCCAGGAGAAAACTTCTAGGTCTGTAAAAATCTAAGAATAAGATTTAAGCCTCATGCCAGCCATTCTCCAACAGAGAAGGAGGAGGCAGAGCAGGCCACTACTGCTTGTGAAGTGGAACTGGGCACAAAACCCATCAGAAAATCCTCTATGTGGATGCAACACCCCAGCACCTCAGAAGGACAACTGCCCAGCATACCTACTTGTCAGTAACCTTCCTGCGGCACATGGGCCAGCACTGGGAGGGACGAATGGCAGCCCCAGATCTGCTTGCTCTTTCTCCATGAGGATCCCTCACTCTCCCACAGTGGTGACACCCTGACTTCTCCAGACCTGGCCAGATGCTGCAGGAGGCTGACCAGCACAGAGGTTACAGCACCAAGGGGCTTGTTTCCTCACTGACCACCAGGTCTACTTTGGGCCCCTGCCAGTATATCCCAAACCACCTGGAGGATAGCACCAGACCTGCAACAGACATACAGCTGTATACAGGCTGAACCAGGTGCATACGTAAAACTCAGCTGCTTCTGGGAAGGCTGACTACACCCGAGAGAAGACTGCACCTTCTCCTGCTATAAGCGTATCCCATAATACCTAGAAGCTTCTGCACAGTCCATTGTCTTTCAAAGAGAAACACTCAAACACTGAAATAGCTCTCAAACTTTTCTGGGCCATCACTACTTTAAAATGACTTCATTTAAATATGTACCATGTCTATATATATATATATATACACACACACACGCCAAGGGAAATTAGCATCCGTGAGAAGGGCTGGTGCCCACACACCGTAACTCTGCACAGCCTCCCAGGTCTGCCTGTGCATGACTGTACCCCCACAGCTCCACACTAGTACAACCCTACAGCAAACCAGAACCACTCGAGAGCCCCTTGAGGATCCTGCCCCATTGGCAGGAGCACTGGAAAGACCACAGCTTGCAGGCTCTCCACCAGACCACTTGCTAACACACATCTTTTTGGGGGTATAGAGAATGGTGGGGGCAGGGAAGTTTTAAGACCAAATTAGACAGTCCTTTAGATCCTTCAGTTCTGCCCAAAGCTGAACCTTTAAGTCCTTCCTTCAGGAGCTTCCCCCGCCCCAGGGCTGAGATACATGATTTGGACCTTCATTAGTAAATAAAGCTCCAAGGAGCAGGACTGTGCCACGTAAGGCGTTCCTCCAACCTGAGAGCAGCACCATTGCAGCCTCCACGTACTACCTTAAAAGCAAAATACCCACAAGGAGGACCCATAGGGGGAAAATATCTCTGCAACCTCATGGAAGCTGCCGTATGGAAACTTTAACTGCATTACTTCTGCTTCTGCATAATCCCAGAAGAACTAGCTTAATTCAGACTGCTCCAACTCAAGACACTCGATAGTTTCAACATGGTATAGACTATTACCTCGCTCTAATTACAGGATCACATTACATGTCCAACAACTGCTGCAATTTAGTCTTGCCTGATACATCCCAGCTCAAAATTGCTCATCCCACCTCTCACTCCAAAGGAGTAGCCTCAAAAGGATACTTTTGGCATCCTTTGAATAAAGGCAGGAATACCTAGCAACACTTCAGCATCTGACACGCGTGCACCCCAACCCCCCAAAAGGTAAAGTCATTATTTCCTTGCAGTAACAAAGGCGACAACTTTTACCAGTGCGGAACAAACTAGTTTCAGGCAAATAGCACAGACACAACACTACTGCTCACACGGTTGTCTGTGCAAACACGCTACAGAATTACTGCTAATAACCACCACTGCACAATACCACGAATTTGCATGTCGCTCCCCAAGCCAGGTGTTGATCTTGCACAGAGCCTATCCGTGCAAGAAAGGAGTTTTCAGAGAAACAAGAGCTACAGGATCAGGCCCTCAGAGTTTCACTACCTCAAAGGCAGGGGACGTTCCTTACTGCATCGCACGTCTTGCCTTTTAGCTCAAAACCGCATCCGCAGCTCCCGCTGCCATGAAAGGGAAAGGTTTTCTCCCTTCAACCGTTCGCCCGCGTCTGAGCCGAATGCTAACAGGTCTCTTACTTGCGTCTCGCCTTGCCACCGCCTCATGCTCTACAGGGGAATATTTTGTTCCCCGAGCGGACGAGCTGTCCGGCCATCGCTCCACGATGATTCAGCAAGGGGGTGGCTCCCCGTCGGAAGGCACACCTACTGCGAACTGTCATACCACGGGGCTGGGTGAAAATGGGAGAAGTTGCTCTATCTATCATGGCTGCACTTTCTGAAATGCGTAGACCTGGCCTGGTAGGGTCGAGGGGGGCAAAGGCGGAGGGGGAGGGGGGCTCCATCAGCAGGCACATGGAAATAATTTAAGGAACTATCTCGAGGCTTTTAACTATGGCACAAGTAAATGAGGCAAAAAAAAAAAAAAAGCCAGACACTTTCAGAGCCAGCATCAACTTCGCCAGGCTGTGTTCTTTGTTTCTAGGCAGACTCCAGTGCGGTGGCAAGAATGAACAAATGCGCATGTCTTCATACGAATCCAATAAAAAAAAAAAAAAAAAAGAAAAAGGAAAAAAAAAATCCCCCCTCCCCTCAGGCCCCTCTCTCATTGCTGTAGCAGTAGGGGAGTCCTCCAGATAGTTTGTGCTGCTTTTTCAGAAGTAAAAGTCCGCTTCCACCCTCCTCTGAGCAGGCATTTCGCTACGCTACGAGGCGTTCGCGGGTTAAGACAGCGCCTGGAACACTTTCGGCTGCAAAAATTAGTTTTGGTGCGGGTTTTTGTAATTTATTTTTTTTTTTCTTACGAACGAAACGACACCCTAACAACGCACCGCGACGCGCCAGCCGCCCTCCGCAGACGCTCCCGCCGCCGCCGCCGCCGCCGGCGGAGCGGGGCCGCGGCCGGCCGCCCGGCCAGCCCGCCCGCCCGCCGCCGGCAGACAAAGGAGCGAAGCGCCGCCAAGGAGCCGCGCCGGCACCCCGGGACAGCCCGCCGCCGCTCCCGGGACAACCGCCAGCGGCCGCCGAGCCCCGGCCGCGGGACGACCCCCCGCCGCCGCCACAGACGTGCTCTCCAACACCCCCCCCATCATCACCACACCGGAGCGCGTCAGACCCGACCCCGGGCGCCCCGCGGCTCGGCGGAGGGCGGCCGTGTCCCCCCCCCCCCGCACCCGGGCCCGGGCCCGGCCTTACCTCAGCGGCGGCGCTAGCAGGCAGCGGGCGGCCGCACCGTGCCACGCGCGGCGGCACGGGGCGAGCCACGGGGGCCGGTTTAGCGCGGGGGCCGGCTGCGCGCCGCCATTTTAACGCCTCCCGCCCGCCCTCCGCCCCCCCCTTCCCCCCCTTCCCCGCGGCGGGCGGCCACGCGCGGCGTGGAAATGCCACTCAGCGGCGGCGCCCACCCCACCCCTGCTCCCCACCCGCCCCGCCGCCGCCGTTACATTGACGCAGCGGCTCCTGGTCGCCGAGCCCGCCGTGGCGGAGCTAGCAGGGCAGCAGCAGCCGCCGCCGTCGTGGCCCCTCCGCCGCCTCCCGCCGCCGGGCGCACATGGTACGCTCCGGGGCCGCGCCGCGCCGCGCCCCGCCGGCCGCGCGCGCCGCCGCGCCGCCTGGCTGCTGCCATGGCAACCGGCCGGCCGCGCCGCGCCGCGCCGAGCAGGCCCGGCCCGACCCGGCGCCGGTGCGGGCCGAGCGGCGGCCCGCCCGTGCGGCGGCGCTCCCGGGCCCCGCGGGAGGGTCTCCCGAGCGGCGTTGCCCCTCCGGGCTCCCGGACACCTTCTCTCGCAGCTGCGGGGTCGCCGCTGCCGCCCGCCGCCTGCAGCGGCGTGACACGGGCACCGGCCGGCGCACCGGAGGGGGGGAGCCGGGCCCAGCACCTCTTCCCGGCCGCAGGACCCGAAACCACCGCCGCCGCGCCCCCCCACGCACACCGAGCCCACCCTGTCCCCAAAGCCGCCACCACAGGCACCTGCCTAGGGGCTGCCTCCCCGCTGTCCCCAAAGCCACCATCACACCTCCACTCTGTCCCCAAAGCCACCGTCACACCTCCTCACTGTGTCCCTGCTGTCCCCAAAGCCACCATCACACCTCCACCCTGTCCCCAAAGCCACCATCACACATCCCTGCCATGTCCCCTCTGTCCCCAAAGCCACCGTCACACCTCCACCCTGTCCCCAAAGCCACCGTCACACCTCCTCACTGTGTCTTCTCTGTCCCCAAAGCCACCATCACACATCCCAGCCATGTCCCCTCCATCCCCAAAGCCACCATCACACCTCCTCGCTGTGTCCCTGTTGTCCCCAAAGCCACCGTCACACCTCCTCGCTGTGTCCCTGCTGTCCCCCAAACCACCACCACATCCACCTGCTGAGGGGCTGTATCACCACTGTCCCCAAAGCCACCATCATACATCCCTGCTGTGTCCTCTCTGTCCCCAAAGCCACTGTCACACCTCCACCCTGTCCCCAAAGCCACCATCACACCTTCCTGCTCTGTCCCTGCTGTCCCCAAAGCCACCACCACATCCCCCCACTGTGTCCCCAGTGTCTCCAGAACCACCATCACATTCCCCTACTGAGCCCACCCTTGTCTCCAAAGTCACCATCGCATCCCTCACTGAGGAGCTGTATCCTCTCTGTCCCCCAAACAACCATCGCAACCCCCCCAACCGCATCTCATCTGTCCTCAAAGCCACCATCACATCCCCCTGCTGGGTCCTCTCTATCCCCAAAGCTATTGTCAGCCCCCCACCGCAGAGGGGCTGTGTCCCTGCCAGGCTTGGCCACCCTTACCTGGGTAGTGGCACAGCTCTTCCACACTGCAGTGCTCATTTTCACTCCTGTTTTGCAACAGAAAATTGCGTACACCAGGACAGTCGCGAGGGAAAATAGGCGCAATGTGAAGCAGATGAGAGAGTAAATCATAAAACCGTCGTACATGTTCTGCATACTGCAAACGAGGAGCTAATTTCCTGGCAGCCGTCTTCAGGATGCTTCAAGTCAGTCTTCGCCAATGTGGCCCTTAAAAACCTCGCAGACTTTGGCTGCGAGCAACACCACTCATTTCTGACTTTAGCATCTGATTCCCACAAATATAATTTAATTATGCATTTTGTTAGGGTGAACTGAAAACACCCAGCAGCTACCGGATCACTGAAGAAAACAAAGTCAATCACTTTTTAAAAAAAATAAATCATCATTTTATGAGGTTCGGCGACATTTGCTACATTTTGTCAAGCGTGATCTCAACCAAAAGCAGAAAGAAGCAGCCGAGGGTTGTTTATTGCACACAGAGTGGCCCTCCCTGAGAGCAGCACTAATGGAAATGACTGTAATAAAACCGCCGGTGTTCACGGTCTGAGCAGCAAAGCGGGAGCCCTGATGTCTGCACCCTGTTCTGACAACCACTGCCCCAGTGACCAGGAGCAGATCGCTTCGCCTCTCTTCCTAGTTACCATCACTGATTCATAGCTGAGATCAATTAGTTAATGTTTGCAAAGTCAGTTGAAGATGAAAAAGCATTCCATGCTGCTAATAAAACCATAATGATCCCACTGTTAAACATTAAACACACAATGATGTGTAAAAAAAAATAAAAATCACATTTATGGAAAATTTCTCTTCCTGCAAGGACAAAGGATTAGCTCCTAAAAAGGAAGGATGAGCTCAAATTCGCATCACAGGATTGTGTCTCAGGGGTCTGGCTTCTGTTTATGTCTCTGCTACTGATTATCTGTATGGCCATGGGCACATCCCTTGGGCCAGCAGTTGAAGGTGGCAACTTAATCCAGAACTAGCCCAAAATCACAAGACACTTTTGGAAAATGCTGGTCCTGGTCATTTTGTGCCTCCGCTTCCAAGTCTGCTAAAAGGGATGTGGGCTGCAGCTGCATAGCCTGGTTTTCGTAGGCAAGATAATACAGCAGTGAGCAAATCCTGGCAACATGATTCTTAAAAGCCAGGAGAGCTGTGCTGCCTGTGAGAGACTCACATCACACCACAGCATGAGGAATAAAAGCAGGTGTGTGGGACTTTCTAGGAGGTTTTTCTTGGCAATGAGTCTCACTTTAGACGTAAAACTGGTAGCTGTGCCACTGGTAGGGCTCCGGGTCGCTGTATGTAGAGCAACGCATGTCTGATGCTCTGACCTACAGGCAAGAAGGAGGAGAGGAACCAGGAAAACCACGTTTGTCTGCACCTTTGGGCCTGCACAGGGCCACATTCATGGTGATGAGGCACCGGTGTTTCTGGCAGGGCAGAAGCCATGGGTGGGGATTTGCACAAGAGCTCCAGGCAGTTTAGGATTTGGCACAGCGATCTCAGAAAGAACTCCTCTCCAAAAAGAGCAGGCCTTTGACAAGGTAACCCTCATTTCCTCAGCTGAACTGCCCTTTGCAAGGAGCAACCCTGAGCTGCAACAGCCTATTGCACCTTCCTCCTGAAATCTGATGCTACCCTGCTTTGATGGTGTCCTGGTTTAAGCCCAGCCAGCAACTAAGCACCACGCAGCCGCTCACTCACTCCCCCCTACCCAGTGGGATGGGGGAGAGAATCGCAAAAAAAGAAGTAAAACTCATGGGTTGAGATAAGAACAGTTTAATAGAACAGAAAGGAAGACAATAATAATGAAGATAATAACAACAATAAAATGACAATAATAATAATAATAATAATAATAATAAAAGAATTGGCATATACAAAACAAGTGATGCACAATGCAATTGCTCACTACTCGCTGGCCAATGCCCAGTTAGTTCCCGAGCAGTGATCCCCCCCTCCCAGGCCAACTCCCCTCAATTTATATGCTAGGCATGATGTCACATGGTATGGAATATTCCTTTGGCCGGTGTTCTGTCTGTGTCCCCTCCCAACTTCTTGTGCCCCTCCAGCCTTCTTGCTGGCTGGGCATGAGAAGCTGGAAAACCCTTGACTGAGTATAAACACTATTTAGCCACAACTGAAAACATCAGTGTGTTATCAACATTCTTCTCATACTGAACCCAAAACATAACACTATACCAGCTACTAGAAAGAAAATTAACTCTATCCCAGCTGAAACCAGGACAGATGGCGATCAGTTGCTGACTGCAGAAAAGCTGAATCATGAAACAGAGGTTATAAACAAGGTTATTTTTAACGAAGGAAACAAATCCCACACCATGCAGGTCGGAGCAAGGGACTGTCAGCTAGGGCTTGCAGGTCTCACTCCTGCCCCAATATTCTCTATGTCCTGAAGCAAATTACAATCTCTCTAACCTTTAATTTACCTGCTTGTAACATGGACAAAGCAGCAGGCTCCAGTTGTGCTTTCTTTGTACAGCAAAGCTCCTGGTGTGACAGTAAAGCAGTGCTGGGAGCCGCACGATGCCAGGGGCTGGCTTGCACTGTTGCCCGGCACCTTGCAGAGCTATTTTCAGCCATGCAAAATGCTCACACGCAGTATTTCAACAGTGTTCATAAACGTTTTGAATGCAGAGAGAGACTACCCAGTCTGATTCCCCTCTCCCATATTTCACAGTCCTACATTTCAATTCCCACATGCTGGAATTCCCACATGCCCAGTAACTTCTGCTTCATTTTTCTCACTGAAAACTCAAAATAGAAAAGTTTTGTAGCCCAGAGTCTCCTGTTACATCCTTCAGGCACCGGCGTGCTGCAGGGTGTCTGTTGTACCCAGCCCAGAGGGAGGGAAGATGAGTCTGGTACACCAACAGCTAACTGGGAAATTTCCTGATTATGCCACTTCTTATCTCACACTTAAATTCTTCCCAGAAAAGCATATTACACTTTCCCCAGGAAAGATCCCTCAACTCAGGGAAGCAGGGGACTTGTGACTGGCCAGGCTTACACACGCTGCCTGAGAAATACGAACAACCCCACATACAGATCCTTGCAAACCTGCCTTCTCTGCTCCATGCCCAAGGTAACAAGTGCTTTGGGTGTGTCCAACTTTACATAGAAATCTACTAAGGTTAAAGAACCCTAGCTTTTTTGAAAATATTTTTAAATATATATATACACACACCGACACAAATTTCTGAAAACTTCAGGAGATTGGAAACTTTCCTGCCATAATTTATTTACAGCCCTGCTAGAGCTCTTTCCTGCTGGAGGGTCTTACCTTCCTTGCTCAAGTTTTCTTTGTCCTAAATAGTGATTTCCACACAGAAAACACCAATGGAAAACCAAGGCATCAATGGACTGGATCCAGAGTGGGTTCTACTCCCCCTGTCCATTCACTGGTGCAAAGCCCTGGCCCATCTTCACCTGCCTGCTGTGGAAGCAGACACCAAACCTCCTGCACACGTTTGGGACACACACCAGCATTTTGGCACAGGTGCCTGGGCACCTCCAGTGTGGCCATGAGAAGTGGAACAGGACCAACCTTGCAAGCCAGTTCCCTCTTGCAGGTGCCTGCAAGGACACGTGGCCGCGTGCCAGCGGATGGAATAACCATCGCCCTGCACTAGTTATGGGGCAGGGATGCTGCAAGGCTGCGTTAATTAGGGCTTGAGACGCCTCTGTGATCTGTAGATGAAAGGTGATTTACAGCTGCAAATTACTGCTCTTCTTCATGTGAAGTCTATTATTTTCTGGTGTCCCTCATTTTGACTCACACTACATCCCATATTTGGCGCGGGGCAGGCTGAGAGGCAGGCTTGTCTCTGTGGGTGGACGTATAGGCGCTTTACATCTCCAGCTGGCTACGCGCTTTGGAAGCGCATGATCTGCTCACAGCATCCATTCGAGGCAGCCTGGCCATGCCCATGCTTGGGTAACTTGGGCTGGGATTTGCACAAAACTGCAGCGCTTCAGCAGGTTGTTTAGCTGGTGGTTTTAAAGGGCCTATATTCGAGGCTGGATGCTCAGCTGGGTTGTGCACGCAAGGCTGTGAAGAGGCAGAGGACCAGCTGGATGAACCTTAAATCCTGCCGCAGAGAGGAGAAACGGGAGTATCCCGGACCTCTGTGCTTGGAGCTGGAAGCCAAAGAGGACCAGACTGGGGCCTCTTAGTCTCCAGCTTCTCATCTGTGTCCCAAAACCTCCTGGGCAAGAATTACAAAGCAGGAGAGGTTTGTGTCTTTGGCAGATGTCTGGAGGGAAGCGATATTATTGTGGTTTTGCAAACATGGACAGCAGAAGGAGCACGTAGATTCGATGTCCTTCCTGCATTATGCACCACGGCATGCTCACCCCATCAGGCTGCAGCAAGCAAGCGGCCTTCTGCTCTTTACTGCTAAATAAAACAGCAGAAAGTAGCACGTGGTGTAAGCTAGTCATAATGATGGAGGAAGAAATATCCCTGATACTCCGCACTGCACAGGGCTGCGAAGCACACGCATGCAGGAGGGCAGGACCGGCGGCACCAGGCCAGCATGGCTGTCCGGGCACCGGAGAAATTAGCATCTGCAAACCCTGTGACCCAGAGCAATTCCAGCATGGAGCGGGATTTCCTGCCACTGCACTCACTGAGCAGCTCTCCAGCTGGGAAGTAAGTGACCACTCACACAAGCCAGCACAAGGCAGTCAGGGATTTTCACAGTTGGAAGAGATCTCCTACCTCCTGCCTAGCCCCCAGCAGTTTCCCCTTTGTCCCCCAAGGTCCACGAGATTTTAAACCCCTTTAAGTGATAAGATTCTCAGGTAGCCTCAGGTAGCAGTGAATGAGGAGGACTGGATGGAGCCTCCAGTCCCATCGCAGCCCCGTCTCCATCGCCCTGTCCCCCTGGCTCCACCAAACCCTCCTGGCAGCTCTTTGCCTACACAGTGAGCTGGTCCGGGGCTGCTGTTACTCTCCCCATGGACACAACAGTCACGCTCTAATTCCAGCTTTGGCTTGCTCCCAACAAACCCATTTGGGTCCCATTTTCACAAGCGGTGGCTGCAGCACAGAAGGGCACCCGCCGCATTGCCCACGCCGGCAGCTCCCCGAAACGCAGGCTGCCGCCAACTCTCGCCTGTCCCTGCCGTCTCCTCGGGGGCCAGCCATGGCAATGGCCCTGCTTGCCCTCTGCAAAGCCCTGCTAATGTGCCCGTGGGCTGCCTGCAGATGCGAAACATGAACAAATCCACAGGCGGAGCAGAAATAAGGCTGCAGAGCTGTGCCCCGGTGACAATGTATATATAGAATCATAGAATCATTTAGGCTGAAAAAGACCCTTAATGTCATCAAGTCCAACCATTAACCTAACACTGCCAAGTCCACCACATATATAGAAAGAGACTGTATTTCAGAATCATTTGGCCCAAGAGGGCTAATGAAGGATGAGATTGTTCCCTGGGCCAGCATCACCTTCACACCTGCTTGCAGATCCCCTTGCAGGGCCGTGAGACTCGGCGCTCCTCTGCAACCCATGCTGGAGGGACCTGGTGCTTCAGGATGATGCTGTGATCCCCTCCCCTGTCCCACGTTCTTTTGGTACCATGAATCCTCTGAGGTACTAAGAAGTGAGCCACACGCTAATTCCCATTCTTGCTGTTCAAGGCTGCAAAACTATCAATAGAGCGAGACAGACACTGCTATGGGGAGCACCAGGGAGGTAACTCATTACAGCTCCCATCCCCACTGCGACAAACCCCAGGGAAAACACAGAAAGGAAATGTGTGGAGAAGATCCACCCTCACGCCCACCATAAAGTCCTGCCCTGGTCTCTAACTTGCTGTTGTGTTGCATTTTCTTGCTGCAAAGCTTTCTTCAGAAGATTTTTGTCCTGAATTCCTCAATAAGCCAGGGCAGAGGGGCTCTGGGTCCACAGTCGCTCTGCACATTGCTCACCCTCACGGCAGTGAAACCCAGCATTTGCTGTGAGAGGGTCCTGCACTGCATTCCTGCACTCTCCTACTGACTGTGCTAACTATGGGAAATGCGTCTGCAACACCTAACCCCACTCAAGCAGAAGCTGCTTTTAATGGTCACAATTGAACATTAACTTTACACGCATTATCGAGGGGTAAGCAGAGACGCAGGCCATGAGCTCAGCTTAGAAAACAACATCTTACATAAAAGGCTGACAGGCCAGGATCAGTTTGACACGTTCAATAAGATAAATCCTCGTAGACTATTAGAAATCTTGTCTTTTTAGCAGCTGAATGTTGGCAAATAACAGTTTTTAATACCCATGAATGATGATATCAAACCGCCACACCGCAAACTGAAATAATCACTCAATTCTTCTGGCAGGTGGGGAGGGATTTTTCAGCTTTCCTCCTCTTTTTAAACAACTGCTGCAGCAAAGAGACACTAAAAAGTGGAAAAAACACACAATCTCGCATGGTGGTGACATTAACAGATGTGATGGTGCGGGCTGTAGGTGACGTTGTGATTTTTTATTAATAACTCTGCACTGCAGAGCTCAGTTAGGAAAAGAAGGAGCACCTGAGTGCGTGGGGAGGACAGCTTTGTTCTTTGGACTTAACAAGGGAAGGAACGTAACATCAAAGGTAGAAACGCTGGAGGGGAACAAGGACTCACAAGGGAGGCAATGGGCCATGGGTGGTTGTGAGCATCAGGTGCAGGCAGGGGAGAAGACCCCAAACATCGGGTAGTCAGGCTTTTAAATGAGGTGACTTGGACCAGCAAAGAAAGGGCAGGAAAAGATGCTCCCAGTTAATTTGTGGGAGCAGATAAGGGAGGCCCAGATGTGTTAAACTAAGGCTTTGGGAGTTTTTCTTTGCTGACTGATGTGGTTGGAAACCCACAGGACAACGCTTGGTTCCCTCCTCCAGCAAAAGAGTGTTCCTCTCCCCCCTGCGCCACCTACGCTGAGATGTGCAGAGCCAGGCAAGATGGAGAAGGAGGGCTCGCTCCTTCTCCGCAGCCTGCAAACGGCTGCGGCCGCCCCGTTTGCCCCTCTCCTAAGCAGCCACGGAGGAGCCGCTCTGCAGGGAGGACACGGGCGGCGGTAGGAGCAGCCGGGCACAGCCCCGCAGAGAGCGAGAGTGCCAGCACGTGATGAACACGCTGTCCCCGGTCACGTCGCCGCACCGCCGAGGGGAAGGAAACCCAGCTTCAAAGGGAGGGGAGGCAGGAGGGGCCCAAGTTTCCGGGGGCAGCTGCTCCCCAGTGTTTGTCATCATCTGAAGGAAGAGTGAAAGTTTTTTGCTCTTGGGATAATTATTAAAGACATTTGGGTTTTGCTTTCACATGCCCTCTTCTTTTTTTTAATTAACTGTAAACCCCATCCTGGCTGTTAAACAGGGATCTGCAGAATTGAAGCTTGTATAAACGTAGTGATTTATGTCTCTCTGGAAGTGAACTGGCATTTCTGAGGAACCCCACCCAAGCCTAGCAAATACCGAGGGAGCGCGCTGACTCACTGGCTGCTGGCATTCGCTCCTCTCCCTCGATGGCCAGAGCCTGCGCCCAATCTGGGTGCACACGAAACAGTTCTGGTAAATGAATCCCAGTCCCCAGTGACACTACCTTACACCGGAGAAGTGCCTGCCGAAACCCCAGGAGAGGGAAGAGCAGCAGCTCTGCAAGGCTGAGTGGAGCTGTAATCACCAGAGCGATGAGCTGAAGGAACCAGCGTGTTGGCACAGCCTCTGCCCCCGGCAAGGGCCAGTAACCTGCCTCCAGTTCACAAGCGTTCAAGTCACCCGAAAGGCAGAGGAGAGCCCTGCAGAGCGGCCTGCCTGACAAGCCCTGGCAGAAGCCCCTTTGCTTTGCTGCACCATGAGAGCAGCCAGGAGGGTAGATGAGCTGGATGAAGCTCTCAGAAAATCCCGTGCCTATTGCAGAAGGCTCAGCCAAGTAAGCAGTCACCCCTGAGCACCTGACACAGAGGACCCTGAGTTACAGAAATCGGTTCAGCCATTTGCAGGTGTGATCTTGGTAAAAAAAAAAAAAAAAAAAAAAAAAGGCATTACCATGTTGTTAAAATGGCCCCTGCCTACTCAGCTGTCTGCTCCCTCGCATTAATGCAGTCATGTTTGACGACTTGAGGGAAAAAAGTCCCTTTTGATTGCAGCGCTTCCGCCAGCCGTGCAGAGCCAACCTTGCAGGCTGGTTCTTGCCTGGCTCATGGGGCATCTCCCAGCGCTCGCACGCATCCCATATACATGAGGCTGCCCTGGGACCGCCAGCTCGCTAACCCACCTGCCTGCACGCTCTACCCCAAAGAAGACCCCCTTCCCACACACCTGGAGAAAGCAGCACCGTCCGCAGGGTCGCCTGGGTGGTGTTTGCCTGGAAAAGCATGTGCTGAACTCCTACAGTTCCCAAATGCCAGAAAGCAAACCAGCTGGGCTGGTCTTCCCCTGCTTTTTTTCACGAGCTACCCATCCAATATCTGCTGTAATAAAAAAGGCAAATCAAAAAACAATGCAGTCTGTTTGTGTGTTGTAAACTGGGAGAACAGCTGCTACTCCTGGGCTAAATGGGACGCCTTGCTACGAGAGCCATAAAAAGCAGAGTTTCTACTTTCAGTTCCTGCATCATACTGAAACCGCAATGAGCAGCTTCTGCCAGCCTTGCTGCCTTTTTTCTAACTGAACTAGGTACAGCAGTGGGGAACAACACAAAGGGCACAACTCTGTCCCTCAGCGCTCAGCTGTGCCTTTGGAGAGCCTGAGGTGCACCTGAGGAGAAAAATTGTTTCCCACCAATGCCCAGCATGCAGGGGAACCCTAACATACATTGTCCCTGGTGTGTCCCTCGTATCACGGCATCACCTCCCAACACAACCAGCTCCACCCCCCCTGCAGACCTTTCCCTGCAGATCACAGCACTGACAGATACTGTGTCTGGTGTGCATTTCAGATCACGTTGGAATAATGTCTCCATCACTGATTTAAATAAACCTCCCTGGGTCATCGGTGGACTCAGGAGGTGACTGATGCTAAGGAGGTATCTCCCTTTCCCAAATGAGTCTCCATTCCTTCCTCCAGTGTCACTGCCCCAAGCAGAACCATGTGCCAGGCTTCATCAGAAGCTAAAAGCTGCTCTAAATTTGATCTTGGGCCAGGCTGGGCAGCTCAGCCTGCATACTCCCCACCGTACCAAAACACACAGATGCTTTGTTTAAGCATTACTCAGCTAACATTTTTTTTTCCCGTGATTTACAGAAGGTGCACTAATCACCGTGGGAGAGTGGGAGAGGACGTGAAGGCTTGCCACTCCTCACACCACTGCGGCTCAAACCCGTGGTCCTCAAAATGCAACCGTGTGCGTATCCCACCCACCAAGCCGTGCATCCGCTGCTGTGCCAGGTTCAGCTGAAATCCTGGAAAGCCTTCCTGACTAGTTAGCTAGTGTCTGCTGCTCTCTCCCAGCCTGGATTTCTGCTGGATTTCTTTATTCCCAGTGACAAGACTTTTGGGGAACTGCATCATCAGACCCAGAGCCCCTTTGAAACTTTACACAGCTGGTGGCACAAAAAAAGCACAGGAGCGAGAGGAAATAAATAAATAGGAGATGCCTGCTCTTTGCCGAGAATAACCATGTTTGATGGGAGGAAACTTTTGTCCTGTTTTCTGTTTTATCAGTGGAACTGCACTTGACAAGACCACTGCTCGGCTTTTCTTTTCTTGTCGTTCAGAGGGAAATATTTCTGCCTTAACAGAGATGATGTTTCCTTACAGACAGAAAAGCAGCCCTTAACCGAGCTGCGGCATAGACAGCTCATGAAAGCTGCAACAAAGATGCTGTTGTACTGTAACACACCAAAGCAAACAGACTGCGCCTGTTATCATTCAGGCCTCACATATGCAGCACTGTAATGACCATTAATAACAGCATGGGCTAAATTCTCATACCTCTGCAATGATTTCAGTCTTGTTCCACTAACAGCCCCACTCTTTTCCATAAAGCCATGGGTGCAAGTTGTCACTGTGAAAATACAGCCCTCGGAGCAGCTGTACGGCACATCCTGGCCTTGCAGTGCATAAACCTCCTCAAGGCTCCACCAGTGCATGGGGATTATATCACCAGATCCTAATATTAGCTCCCAGAGGAGGAAAAAAAAGATTATCTGCATTTCTGTTGTCGTAAGTCAGCCTTTATAAACGAGCATCATTCAGCTGAGGAAAACGGGGCCAGGGAGGTGGTTGGAAGCTGGGATTTTGCTGGTGAGCTGGGAAATCCCATTCCCCATTTCCCAACACAAAGAGTGATCAGGCAGAAGAAAAGCAAAGGAACTCCCTTTCCCCCAGCCCCAAGGACTCCCCTCCGTGGGAAGCTGCAGATATTGGGAGCGCAGGGGATTTTAAGAAGAGATTAGGCAAATTTGCTGGTGATGGGACCACAGCAGTCCACTCCCGCTCCTGTGCAGGATAGCAAAGACGCTGGAAGCAGGAGAAAAAGCTGGAATTTCAGATGAAACAAGGCTGCAAAAATAATTTCCAGTCCCCTGAAACATTTTAATTGGGTCCTGGATACCTTCAAGAGTGGCAATTTGTCCTGCTTGAGAGCAGTATACTGTGTAAAAGCTTTTCCCGGCTGTATACACAAAGTTTCAGTGTGGAGCAGGAATACAGAGTAAACGTCCAAAAGGACCAACATCACCTAACCAAGGACATTCTCAAAATGCAACATTTTGATGTGATGGAAATAAAAGCCTTTTTCCCATCTAAAACGTTGACAAATATCGGCATATTCAAGCAATACACTTTACTTGCAACAAAACTGCTCCTCCAACATCCCCAAATAGCTATTTTCAGGATTTGCTCCTCAAAGACCCCCGTTTTCTCAGGGGAGAGAGCAGGAGCTGGCAGGGGCCAGGGCTTTGGGGAGAAGGGCAGGAGCTTGGCAGCAGCCTGGGAATTGGTTTTTCCATAGCTCCCTCTAGTGTGTAGAGTCCAAAATGAGATTTAACACACATTGAATTTTATGCACTTGACGCAATCTAAAATAGATTTAATACAACAGGCCCTTAAAATGTATTTCCAGAGAAAATGTTTGCTCTAGTAGAAATTCTATCATTTTGCACAGAAAAACAGCTATTGGGGCTGCACGATCGGCTGGCTGCATTTTGCATGCTCACAGAGTCTGATTTCTTGTGCTTTTCGAACCAAAAATTAAAGGTCAGAAAGATTCTTCTGTAATAGCAGCCCTGGGCCTATTTTTCACCTAGCGCTTTTCATTTATTCATATCTTCCTCAGGGACTATCTACCTATTAGAATAATAAGGTTATTTTCTGAGTCTAATCTAAGAAAATAAATTAAAAAGTCTAAACCTTCATTAGATCTGAGAAAGAAAGAATTTCTCGGTCAAGGAGAGCTGAGACACTCGAGGAATAGATGTCCAGCAAATAACAGTTATTAATTATGCATATTCATACCCACAGCCTTGGACAGCAGCACCTCCACAAGCTGCCTCCTAGAGCCTGCCTGCAAACTAATGTGTTAAGCAAATAGCCCTTTTACTGGTCTAAGTAGTCACGTAGTAAAGGAGCTCACATTTCTAAGTATCCGTGGAGCAAAATATAGAAAAGCTATTAAAATCCAGAGAAAGATAGATTGCATTATATTGCCTAAATTAAAGCCTAAATTGGTACGGATGTAAACATTAAGGTTCCTACTTTCTTCCAGTTCTGAATACCAAGCAGAACCTGGCCAGCGCATAAAAATCCTTTGAATAAATGTTTTTTTTTTTTTCTCCTGCAGTTTTGTGGTTTGGGTTTTTGTTGTTTTTTTTATCTTTGCATTTATTCTAAGGCAAAAAGCCTGACTACACTGAAAGAGTGGGTCCATTATAGCTTCAGGTAAATAATGTGCCAGTGACAGCTCACCCTCCTCCGCTGCCTGCCAGCTGAAGGACCCCACATGTGATGCTCAGCACTTCTGAGCTCAGACCCTCCACCCTGGAGCTCAGATGGGGCTGGGGAGGGGGAGACTTTCCCCTGAGGGCAGAGGTCCTAGCACCAGCGGTGGGAGAGAGCAGGCTGGGATGTGATGTGATGCCCAGGCATCTCTGCTGCTTGGCAGGTGAAGGGACCCATCGAATATTCAGCCCCATGAGTAGCAGCAAACTCTTTCTCACATAACAGTCTATGGCAGGGAGCATCCTTGGCGTTGGGGGCCTGAGAAATAGGCTCTTCTCTGAGGTCTTACCAAGCAAGTCACTCTCGAGATGTACTAGATGTGTCCCCCTCTTGTCCTGGCTGCATCTTCTTTGCTCCCTGGATGCTGAGCCCTCCTTGAAGAGCCAGGTTCAACCATGAGTAAAAGCAAAACAAACGAGTCATACCCTAATCCTTTGGTCACGGAAATCCAAGATGGCATCCTGCTTAATTAGCAGCCCTGAGAATTAATCAGAGCCATTTTCCAGGATCAGAGCTATGGAGCTGTGTGCAAGTGCAGGGGGTGCGTCCAAGCCCCGCACAAGGTCTGCGAGGAAGATGGGCGCTGCCAGGGTCAGAGATGGGGATGAGGGCAATGAGGACCCATGTCCTCTGTTGTGGACCTGCTGCACACAAGCAATATATAAAATGATAAACCGCTTGCAGTGCAGGAGAGCTCATTTTTGCAGTTGACTCTGACCAAAGGCAGCTTTACCATGCTGTGACCCTCAGAACAGCCTCCCTCCCCACCCTGGGGCCTTTCCAACCCACAAAGCAAGGTGCTGCACCTCTCTGCACCTGCATTTCCCTGCCAGGGGAGGCTGTATGGTGTGCACAGAATGGCCCCTGCACAGCAGCCCGCTGAGCACTGCAGGGGATGGAGGCAGGCAGCATATTGCAGCATCCCCAGAGGCACAGGGGACAGCATCGCTAGCCCAGTGGCTGGTGTCAGCTGAAAGGTATTTCTTTAAAGGGTCAGAATGAACTGATCCACCTGATATTCAGAACTTGCGTTAACAGCAAGACCTTTTTTAAGAGCTTGTCACAGCTGTTAAGTGTGGCTGTAGATGATTAGATCGTCTCCACTGGCCCCTGCACGTGGTGGGCTCCTGCCATGGTTCAGCCGTTGCACTTGCACGGGGTCCAACAACTTTGGCAAAAGGATCCCTTGCAGAACGGCAGCCAGCCTTCATCTG